>NC_056726.1:756499468-756721968 GCF_019279795.1 Protopterus annectens | reverse complement strand
AGGAGAGAGCATCCACCTTCCAAGCTCGTGGGTGGCACTCCCTGGTGCAGAACCTCGTCAATTGTTTGTTTTGTATGGATGCAAAGAGGTCTACCTCTGGTGTTTCCCAGAGGCAAATGATTATGAGGAAGGTTTTCTTTTGTAGCTGCCATTCGTGGGGGTCCAGTACATTTCTGCTGAGATGGTCTGTTGAGGTGTTGTGCTCCCCTGGGATGTACTGGGCTATCAGATGTAGCCCCAACAATGAGGCTGTCTGCCAGATTAGCATGGCTAGATGACAAAGGAGGTAGGAGTGAGTACCCTCCTGTTTGTTGATGTACCACATGACCATGGTGTTGTCCGTTTTGATCAAGAGCACTCCTGGTCTGAGGTGGGGCTTGAAAGCTGTTATAGCCCTGTGCACTGCCATCATCTCTTTCAGGTTGATCTCTCTGATCCCAGGTGCCTTGGGTGCACATGTCCCTTAAGTGAGTCCCCAGGCCATGACTGAGGCATCTGTGGTGATGGTCTGGCCTTGGGGAAGGGTGATAAATGGTAGACCCCTGTTCAGGGTACAGACTTCTGCCCACTCTAGGAGTTCCTTCCTTAAGTAGGGAATCAGAGGTAGCTGCAGTTCCAGTGACTGAGAATGTTGGTACCCTAGGTTTCTTAGGTACCACTGCATCTTCCTCATGTGTAGCCTGGTGAAGGGCACCAACAGGATGCAGGATGCCATGTACCCTAGTGCTTGCAGAAACATCTTGGTTGTGAGGTGTGTCCTGTGAGCTAACTGGGAAAAGGAGAGGGGGTTAAAACTCTGCTTTTCTGGGAAGAGGAAGGCTCTCTGGGTGGATGTGTCCAGGAGAGTTCCCAAGAAGATTATCCATCTTGTGGGCCTAAATTGGGATTTTTCCTTGTTGATAGTAAATCCCAGAGAGGTTAGAAGGGCTTGGACAAAAGTGAGACCCTGCAGGATTTTCTCCCTGCTGCAAACCTGGATGAGGCAGTCGTCCAGATAGGGGTAAATCTGTATATTCTTCTGCCTGCAAAAGGCAATGACAGGAGCTAGGCATATGGTGAAGACTCTTGGAGCTGTAGATAAGCCAAAAGGCCGAGCAGAGAACTGAAAATGCTCTGTGCCTGCTCTGAAGCATAGGAAACTCCTGCCGGATTCCCTTATGGGGATATGGAGGTAAGCATCTTTTAAATCTAGGGTCACTGGCCAAGCATTTGGTGTTAGTATTGGCAATGTTAGCATCTTGAATTTTGGCACCAGGAGGGACACAGATTTAATGTGGATAGGTCTAGGATAGGGCACCAGGTACCCTCTTTTCTGGGTACTAGGAACAATCTTGAATAAAATCCTTTTCCCACTTGTTTCTCTGGTACTGCTTCCACTGCCCCTTGAGCACAGAGTTTTTGAATTTGGCATAGGGCCTCAGCCCTCTGATTTACTGGTATATCTGGATAACCTGATAGACTTGAGAATTTGTATCCTCGGGAAATTATTTTTAGGACCAACTGATCTGCTATGATGGTTTGCCTGGGGGTGAGGGGTGGGGGACAGAGGGGAGAGGGGGAGTCATTGTGAGTCCTTGGGGTAGGGAGTGGATGTAGAACCCCCTTGCCTAGGAGTGGTAGAGGTCCACTGTCTGGGCCTCTGCAGGCTTTGATGCTGTTGCCTGGAGGCCCTATTGCTGCTTCCCTTTTATTTGCACAATTTTGGTTTGGGCAGGAAAGGACCAGTGTTTTGTGGGAAAGTTTCTGCTAAATCTGGGGAGTTGCACCTGTAGGAGTTCTTTGACTGTTTGCATGGACTTGACCTTATCCTCCATTTTCTTGATCATCTCCTCTGCTTTACAGCCGAACAACTGTTCCCTATCCAAGGGGGCGTCCAGAAGTTTTGATTTTATGTGATCAGGCAAAGGTTGCTCTCTCAGCCATGCATGTCTCCTGATGATTGATCCAGAAACAGCAGCAGTGCTAGAGGCTTCTGGAGTATGAAATTCACAATGCAGGGAATGTTTTGCCACTTGAGAGATGGAGTGTATCAGATCTCCCAGTTCACTGGTAGTAGCACTGTCTGGTAAGGAAGAAATTTTCTGCTTTAATAAATCGAGTGTGTTCTGTTGATATTTTAGCATATGGAACTGGCAGTTGAGGACTCTAATGGCTAGGGTAACTGAAGTTTATACCTTTTTGCCCCATTGGTCCAAGGCAATGCTCTCCTTGTCAGAGGGTATTGGGTTTTTGGAGGAACTGGCCCTAGCCATCTTGGGTCTCTGAGTGATGCCCTCTGGGTCCGCTACAGGTTCTTAAATACTTATGGGTATCTGGCACCCTGTAATATCTATCAAGCTTTCTGTGGGCAGGAGGGAGGGCATCAGGTGTGAGGCCAGACTCCAGGAAGACATCCTCCACCACATCCCAGAATGGGAGGGCTGGCTAAGTTTGTGCTGTGGTATGTCCAAGAACTCTCTCAATCTTTTCTTCAATTGGGGGAAGTCCAGAGCTACCCTATGGAAATGCTCTCTAAGGATATTTAAGTTCTCCCCAAAAGAGAGGTCCTCAGGGGGTGGGGTGCAAAAGGAATGGATTCTTCAGCATTAGAATCCTTGAAGGCTGTCGGGGGCTGTTGTTCAGCGTCTGAGTCCAGAAATTCTGAGTCATCAGACTCTGGTTCTGAAAGCACCTCTGGAGAAAGGTCCCTTTTTCTCTTGGCTGGAGAAGCCAGAGTAGACTGGTTCCCTCTGATGAGATTGATTAAATCCTTGGCCTTCCTAAGTAACTGCTGTGACTGAGCAGGTTGAGTGGGAGGTAGTGGTTGACTGAGCATAGTTTTCCTAGGCGTGGCCTTGCTTTTTACCCTCAGTGATTCAATGGGCCTGGGTGCGGTCTTGGCTGGCAGCATGACTGTTGTTTTTTGTCTGGCGTTGATCATCCGAAAGACCTCCTCAGAAGCGGGTGCCTACAAAGTGGCTCCAGACCCAACTGTGGGGCTGGCGGCCGACATTTCTGAAGGAGAAGCCTGATCCAGCAGTGTACTGGACTCCAAAAAGGTTTCAGCAGAGGCCTGCGGTGGCTGTACAGCTGTCGCCAGGGGCTGCGTAGGTGTCTCACTGAGTTCCGCTGTGCTAGTGGATGGTAGGCTAGCTGACTTCAGGTTTGTGTCATCTGTGGGCCTAACCTTCTGTGGTCTATCCCTTTCCTTCTCTTTTCTCTTTTTAGGCATTTCCACCATAGATGACCGACAGATGCCATTTTGCACTGGTAACTAATCTCCCTCAAATGGCTGGCTACAAATTCAGCCCTTCTATGGATGGTCTTAATGTTAAATAAAGCACAGAACAGACATCCAGGGACATTGTGGTATGGGCATAAACAAGTCTCACACAAATTATGGAAGTCTTGGTGTGGCATTTGTTTTCCGCAGTGGAGACAATTATTTACTTTTTCGGACACCGGTGAAGTGCAAGAAAAAGAACCCCAAAGGGGCACTTAGCTTTAGTAGTTTTTCTTCCTCACTCTGGCAACAGGCAACCGACGCACTCGCAAACTGCTTCTTCTTCAGGCTCCATGGCAAGAAAGACTGATGCAATGGCACTGGCTGTCTCCCTTTATAGCCCTGATGACCTGATGTCAGTCTTAGGTGACCTGCAGCCGATGCTGGAGGGATAATTTTTACTCTGGTATTCAGGCCAGCTGAGGGCTATCCGGCAGGGATAACCCCACAAGTGATGACTGCAACAATGAAACACGAAAAACATGTCTACTAATTTCAACAGACACTCTGCCATACTGGCATTCAGGTAAATTCCCAAAGCTTACCCAGCCTAAGAGGAGGAAGGATTAGGGTCCAGGAGCTCCTTGAGAATGGACTTAAAGAAGCCTGCTCTGGATTGAAAAAAGGTACCCAGCTTGTACTGCTTTGTAAAGGTATGGACAGATGACCAAGTTGCTACCTCTAGTACACTTCTAGAGTCCAGTCCTTTACTATATATGCCACTGAAGGAGAACAGGCGCGGATGGAATGTGCCTTTACCTTACCTGCATTTGCCTTGCCATGATGGGTGTGACAAAAATAATACCAAAAAAAACAACAAGCAATGGTTTGCTTAGAGACAGACTGACCATTCTTTGCCCATGTGTAGGAAATAGAAAGTCTTTCAGCCTTCCTGACGGGTTTTGTGCTACCAGTGTAGTACCCAAGCTTCTAATGCACATCCAAGATATGAAGTACCCTCTCTCCATTAATCTTATGGTTTTTGGAAGAACACAGAGCAGCTAACAGACTGATTGACAGTGAATTATGGGACCATATTCGGCAGGAAAGAGGGGTCAGTGTGCAACATAAACTTATCCCTGTGGAAATTAGGGTAAGGTTGTTCCACCACGAGAGACTTGCCATGCAGATGTTAAAGCAATAACAAAAACAGTTTTCCATGTTAAGAACTGCAGAGTGGCCGGTTCAAAAGGTGGTAAGGTAAATTCTTCCAGAACACACTTGAGATCCACAAAGTAGGAAATTGCTTGCAAAGGGGTCTTGCATGCAATTTCCCTTTCATGAACTGCTTTACTAAAACAGAAGAAGGAAGAGGGAGATCCCTTGGCAGACACAGATGCCTGCTACATGTACCTTAATGGACACATACAACAAGCCATTATGAAGTAGTTCAGACAAATATTTCAGCACCAGAGGGATGTTAACTTCAAGGGACGCACTGTTCCCATTTAGGCACCACTTAGAAAACGTCATCCATTTGTAAACATACAATTTTCTACTAGCATATTTTCTGGCCTCCTTTAACACCTGCCATACATCTTCAAGAAACAAGTACCAAATCAGAGTCAAGACTGAATGAATCATCCAGGCTAACAGTTGTAGTTTCTCCAAAATGGTGTGCACCAGTTATCCCTGAGACTACGTCAGCAAATCTGGAGTGTGAGGATGTAATGGTAACTGCCCTTAGCCAGTATCTTTAGAAAGGAGAACCGAGACTGCCTGGGTCAACAGAGGATCACCACAATGTCCTTTGGCATTGCTTTTTGACCCTTGAGATGTACTTTGTAAATCAGTTGAAAGGGTGGAAATGAATACAGAAACATTCCCATCTAAGGGAAAAATAATGCATCTGTTCTCCAATCATTGCTGCAAGGATATCTGGAACACAATTTCTCCAGCTGTCTATTTTGAAAGGAGGTGAACAGATCTGTTTGAGGTGTTCCCAACATCTGGACTAAATCCTGGAATGCCACTGCCTTGAGCTGCCCCTCATGTGGATCTGCCCAGGATCTGCTTAGTCTGTCGGTCACAAAGTTTTACTCTAATGGGATGTATGATGCCTGAAGAATCAGAGAATGCTATAAAGCCAGCTCTGAGGCCATCATTGTCAACTGGCACACAGGTTATAACTTTTTAACCCCTTGTTTGTTGAGTTACCATATCGCTATGGTTTTGTTCATAACCACAGGAGGAGGATTCGGAGTCCATAGGTGGAGAAGGATTTTCAAGGCATAGAGCACCACCAACATTTCCTTGAGACTGATGTGTTTCCATGTGTCCTTGGGTCCCTAAGTGGCCTGCATTTGCACTCCCTTTGGCACAGCTCCCCAAGTGAAGTCAGAAGAATCTGTCAGTCCTGGATTGATACTCCACTGTGCTCTCCACCAGTGTAATTCTCGTCTGATGAAGGACAGCACCAGCAGCTGTGATTCCAAAGAATGTAGATGCTGGGTCCAAAAAGTGCAGACATACCATTGAACTTTCCTCATGTGGAGATGTGCCAGTGGTATCATGAGAATCACCAACACCATCAGTTCTAAAATTTTTAAGAATTCTCTTGCAGAGCTGACATTACTCCTAGAGAATTCCTAAAATGCTAACTAGCTCATAGGTTCATAGAAGGTTACTAAGCTACTGGTCCTAGAGCCCTTACAAGCCTAGCCATATTTATCCAGAGTTGCCCCAATTGTCTGTCGGTGGTTAGATGAGTGAAGTTCACAGAGGTAAGGGTCTATGGTAGTTAATGCCAACTTCCTCTATCCAAGAGGGACATGGATGACACCCAACAAGTGAATTTGCGGTCACCCATCCATTGATCTAGGGTGGGTCTAAAGAAGGTTGGGGAAGGGCTCTGTTTCACGTGAATTAGAAGATTATCCCAGAGAAGTTGCAGTCTCTGGGAGAAGTATCTATCTCTCCAGCATGACCTGCTCATGTCAGAGGCTAGGTTAAGATCCCTGGAGTGAGTGACCCTTCTGCAGTTTGATTTACGAATGTGTAGCATTTCCATCTGGGCTGGGTCTGAGACTGCCCTGTAAGCCAAGCTCAGGTCACCCCCTTAGCAACCTGTAGGAGACAGAATACAGTGAGTGACTGGGCTTTCAGTCTTTCTGTGTAAGACTTGTTTTGTCTACCCTGTAATTTTTGGGTGAGAAACCTCTGTGGTCTCTCCATCTGTTGCAGGTGTCTGCTCACCCTTCAGACAATGCCTTCTCTTGACAGAACCTTCTCTTTAGGAAGAAATAGAAAAAAATGAAAAAACATCCAATAAGGCCCTAGAATCTTTTAATAAATACAAAGATGAAAACTACTAAGTGCTTTCACACTAAACTGGTGCTCCCCCAGAACAAATAAAACAACATTTCAAATGCACCAGTACATAACAGCAACTAATTAAATCCATCATTTAAATAGATCATGTGATTTGAGTACCTATTTTAAATAGTTTCATTCAGACCCAATCCTTTTTTGGCTTGTAATTCTAAAAGCCATTTAAGTTCTGTACACTCAGTCCTATTTAAATCATCACCAGGTCTTAAACTAAAAAAAAAAAAAATATTAAAAAAATGCGTAGTTCCGTAAGTACTGACATGTTTGACCAAAGTATTAAGACTGCGTATTCTTTCTTATGTCATTCTGATGTCCTACAATGGAAACATTTTATAATCTCGAAATACTGAAATGTTGAATTTCAGTATCTCGAGACTATAAAGTCGAAATTTGAAAATTGCAAAAGTGCATAATCACGAATTTGAATATCTTGACTTTGCAGTTATGGCTTTACGCTATGTAATGTCTGGGATTGTATGTGAATGGTGTGCGGTGCTGTGTGTGGATTTAGGTGTTATGTCAGGTAAGTGAGTGTTTTGTAAGGGTTTTGGGTGGGAGTTTGAGTGCATGTGAGTGCTGATATGTGTGATGTGTGTGTGATGGACTATAGAATGTGTGTGTGCGCGTGTGTGTTTGCTTTTGTTTACTGCTGTGCGATCTCAGAGTTAGTATATATAAGCAGGGGGTGCAGGGGGGCTTGCACCCCTGCTTATTTGTGTTGTAGGTTTGTGGATGGGTGTTGTTTTGTTTGTTTATTTTGTGGTGTGGGTGTTGTGGTATATGTGTGGTCTGGTGTGTGCTGTGTTTTAGATGCTTTTATTTTGCGGTTTTGGACTTCGCGGTTTTGCTGTTTCGGTGTGGTGTGGATTCAATTTCATGGTCTCGAAAAACTGAAATTCGAGATTTCAGTATTTCGAGCTTATGAAGTGAATCCCCTACAATATGTTCCCTAAAAGAACGTTTCCTTTTACCCATATAAAAAGATGAACAAAAAGTGCAGATAGCTAACTAGACTAGATCAGAACTCTTACAAACAGCATAAAATTTCAAATTACAGCCAGTGTCAGTATGGAGAAATGTAGAAGTAGGTAAAATAAATTTACAGGCACCACAGTTATTATATAAAAATGTCCCATTCCATTCAGAAATTCTATTCACGTTTTTATGAATAGAATATGTCTATAACATAACCAATGTTTTACTGATTTTTCACTCTTAAAAGAGAATCTAGGTATATTACCCAGAATCTTCTTAAGTTGTTCATCCTCCATCAAAATGCACCAATTATTTTTAATTACACTGCACACTATATCAACATCAGTACAATAGGTCACAGTAACCCTCTGAGCTGTATCACAATTACCTCGGTTATCCCTCACTTTACTGTTTGTATCTATCTGATCAGAAAAAATGGTTTAGCCATAGTACTACTGCTGATGTACGGTTGAAGAGGAATACTATTAACCTCATTCTCTGAGTAACTTCTCTGTAAAAATTCTCTAAGCAAATCACTAAAATGTTTAAGAGAGCTCCATCATTTTTATTATTAAGCCTAGCGGCTCTGATAAACTGGCCTTTTAACACATTCTTATAAACACGATGAGGGTGCATACCTGTTCTATGTATAACATTATTCGTTTTATAGGTTTTTTATATAAAGTAGTATTAATGTGTCTTTCATCATCTTTATATGCTAGTACATCCAAAAACTCAATCTAAGTGTAAGAATGCTTAACAGTAAATTTCAAAAAATGTACAGTGCAATGTAGAAAATAAACAGAAGCTTGTAATCTTTGTAATGAACCTGTCCAAACAAGAAAAATGTCATCAACAAAACTTCCATAAAACTTAAAATGATGAATAAAACAATGGCCAGCTAAAACATTAGTCAGCTCCCATAGTGCCAAGACCATGTTTGCATAACTACTTGCACATACTGTACCCATAGCAACACCTACTTTCTGTAAATAAAATCTATCATTAAACAATAAAACATTATTTTCTAAAATTAAATCAGAGAGTAAACATATCCAACTAGTTTTACTATTAGAATATTCACTATAACTTGATCATTAGGTACTACAGTAAATAACGAGTTTATATCCAATGTAACAAATAAACACATATTTCATTATTAAAGATTTTATACCAATTGTATAAACTACAGACAAAATGCTTAGTGTCTCTTAAAACGGTTTTAACCGAATCCAGGCATGGTCATAATGCCTTCTCAGCATAAAAGGAGAAAGGTTCAGTCAACCACTCATGACATGACACAAACAACCTCATAGGAGGTTCATATCAATTTTTATGGATTTTAGGAAGACCATATAAAATTCATATGAAAGCAAGTCACTCATATATAAATCATAGTTTCATAGTATAGTACTAGGCTATCTGCCCGGGGCATTTGTAAGCCTAGCCATAGTGATGTGGCTTTTGCCACCCCATGAAGTGGTACAAAAATGTACAGAATAAATCTAGAATACTGTGCCTCTGTCTAATAGTGACACAGTGAAGGTCCCCTTATATAATAGAATTAGTTTACTGTGCCCTTGTCTAGCAGTGACACAGATGTGACCCCTGGGGTAAACTTACGATCTCCCATCCACTCATCAAGATTTCTCTTGAAGAGAGTCAGTGAGGGGCTCTGCCTAATACGAACTGGGATCCTGTTCCAAAGCATGGGAAGCCTCTGGGTTATGAATCTATCCCTCCAGCATGTCCTATTCATACTTGTGCCGAGGTTTAAGTCTTTAGCTCTCGTGGTCATGATGGATTTGGATTTTTTGAGGTGGAGCATGTCCATCAGATCCTGATTGGACATGGCCTTGTACGTCAGGCAGAGATCACCTCTGAGCAGGCGGTATGCTACTGAATAGAGCTGAAGTTTCTTTAGTCTGGCAGAATAAGACATATGTTGGAGACCCTTGATCCTTTTGGTGAGGTACTTTTGTGGTCTCTCCAGCTGTTGCAAGTGCCGGGTGAGGTACATACCAAATGGGGCATTGTACTCAATCATGGGTCTGATGAGGGAGGAATATAGGGGTACAATGACATCCTTGGATCTGGATGTGAAACCCTTCATGATGAGGTGTGCAAGGTAGAATGTTTTTCTAACCACTTTGGCAACGTGGGTGTCAAATGAGAGGTCACTGTCTACTTGGGTCCCTAGGTCTCTGATTACTTTTTCCGCACTCAGTGGGTTGCTGTCTATGTGATAATTTGTGGGTACTTTGTTTTTTCCAAAAGGGATGACTATACATTTTTTGGCATTTAGTTTAAGGCCGTGACTACGGCACCAGTTGTCCGTTTCAGTGAGGCCTTTTTGTAGGATGTGTGTATCTGCTGGTGTATCGACTATGGCACCTAGTTTGCAGTCATCTGCGAACTTTGTCAGCCACAGCCCTCCCATGTTTACTTTAACATCTGAGAAATAAATGCCGAACAAGAGGGGTCCCAGGATAGATCCCTGTGGGACACCACTTGTGACTGGCTTTGAGTCTGACATTGCTCCAGCGATTTTAACTTTATGGGTTCTGTCCTTTAGCCAGTTTGCAACCCATCTAGTGACATAAGGGTTTACTTTTAAGCTGTTTAGCTTATCTATGATGCCTGAGTGGGGTATTGTGTCGAAGGCCTTAGCCAAGTCCAGGTATGCTGTATGGACTGCTTTGCCCTCATCAATGGCTCTAGTGACTGTTTCGAAAAAGTCAACCAGGTTTAAAAGGCAGGATCTGCCCTTTACAAAGCCGAACTGGGTGGGGTCAAGCGTCTGTAGGTCCCCTATGTCTCCGTTTATGAGTTCCATAATGATTCTTTCCATAGCTTTGCAGACCAGGCGAGTCAAGCTTATGGGGTGGTAGTTTCCAGGGTCTGTAGAGGCACCCCCTTGTGGAGTGGGACCACTGTTGCTGTACGCCAGTGTTCAGGTACATATCCCGAAGTAAGGCTAAGGTTAAATAGCATTTTTATGTGTGGGTTTAGCTCCTGTTGGAGATCACGTAACACGCACCCCGGGATACCGTCAGGTCCCATTGATGCTGTGTTTTTTGCTTTGTTTAGGGCGGTTCTCACTTGGACATCTGAGATGACAGGGAGATTACATTCAGCTGGGATAAGTATTTCTTCTTTTGGGGGTGAAAGAGGCGAGAAATTTGCACTGAACCTGTCAGCCAGAATGTTAGCAATATCTGTGGGTTCAGTGTATTTTTTGTTGTTGTGAACCAACTCTGAGCATATCTGAGGGTTTCCGCCCAGGTTTCTAACATAGCTGAAGAAGGCTTTGTGGTTATCTTTAGTGTCCTTAGCGATTTTTCTCTCAAAGTTTGCCTTGGATGTTTTGATGAGAGAATGTAGTTTTCTGCTAATGTTGATCAGAGATGTCTTCCCTTCATGGGATTTCGCTCTGACGTGCAGTAGCTTCCTTCTTTTGTTATACAATTTGTTTATGGCTGAGGTCCACCAGACAGGATGCTTACATTTGGTGGAGAGGGACTTGGATTTGTTTGGGATTGCATGATCCATGCATTCTTGGAGATGTCCATAGAAAGCATTTGTGAAGGATTCGGCATTGTGGGATGTGGTATCCACTGGCACAGTGGGCTTAAAGGATACCATCTCAGTCTTAAAAAGAGTGAAGTCTGCTTTTGAGAAGTTTTTCACGGTGGTCTTTTGTGCTGGGGGTGGAGGTGGGATATGTATATCCAGGGTGATTAGTTTGTGGTCAGATCTCACTAGTGAGGGGTATACTTCGGTGTGGAGCATTTTGTCCCCATGTTTGTGATGATCAGGTCTAGTATATTATCTCCCCTAGTGGGAGAGGTGACTAGTTGTTCCATTGCATTTGAATTTATGAATTCCAGGAACCTTTGGGCTAGGGTATTAGGGCTAGAATAATGTACCCAATCTATGTTTGGGTAGTTGAAGTCTCCCAGTATGATGGTATTTTGTGATACATTCATATCCTCCAATGTCTTCAGGAAGGCTGAGTGGGGTTCTTGAGATTGGGAGGGTGGTCTGTAACATGCTACCAGTTGTATAGCACTTTTGCCTATGGTTAGTTGCACCTGTATGGTCTCTGATGCTTCATGTGTTGCTACTAACCTGGAGGTGTGGGTGTCCTTTATGAATATGGACACTCCCCCTCCTCCCTTTGTGGTTCGGCCCGGGTTTTGGGGCCGAAAAGCATGATACGATGTATAGCCTGGTAGTGCTGGGGTGCTCTCAGGAGCCTTGAACCAGGTTTCAGTTACTGCACAGACGTTGATGTTCTCCATGCTGAGGAGTGCATCAAGTGCCTGCATCTTGAGATTTAGACTTCTGGCATTGAGCAGCATTACGCTTAGTTTTTTTCCATTTTTGTTTTCTAAGGAGGTTGGTTTGTCTTTTGAGCCTTGCCTAAAAAAGGCACTATGGGGGTGGCAAGAGCCTTAGTCAATATCCGGAAGCCCAGTGGTGACAGGTGTAAGCCATCCCTTGCGAAGCAGCGTGGCTTGTCCAACATATCATCCCAAGCAGACAGACATTGGATCCCCTTAGAATGACACCAGTACTTGAGCCAATTGTTAAAGCTGATCATCTTGTCTTTGTATTGTGGTATCATTCTTGGTGAGGGCAAGATGCTGCTCAGGGTCAGGGTCATACCAGCCTGGGTTACATAATCGGAGAGCTCCTCTATGTCTCTTTTCATGTAGTCCAGGGAGGTACGTCTCAGGTCATTCACACCAGCATGGACAATGACAGAGTCATATTTGTACTTGCTTTGGAGTGACCTGAGTGCGTGTGTTATGTGGCGGATCCTAGCTCCCGATAGACAGCTCACAGTCACCTTCTCCTTGTTCAGCCTGGTCAGTGGGACATCAGTGTGTCTGACTATGGAGTCACCTATTACTAGTGTATCAGGCAAGGTGTTTGGCCTTAAGGGCTGCGATTGGTCGACACACTGATTTATTGAAGTATGCGTTGCATGTGTTTTGTTTTGAGGTGGTGGAGTTTGGGATGTCTGCTTTGGGAGCCCCTGTTGTTTTGGTAAGTTTTTTTATTAGAGCCTCCGAGTATGTCTTTGTGTTTTTATGTGTTTGGTTTGTAGTTGTGGTAGGTCTATGTGGGACTGGGATTGTTGTGTGTGTGGTTGCCATCTCCTCCTGTCTGGTCATGCCAGCCCTGAGTTGAGAGAGTTCAGCCTCCAGTTTGGCTATATAGTTGCATCTCTCACATGTATTTGTGTTTGTTGGGGGGAGGAGAGGGTTGCCTGTGTACATGAGACAATTGTAGCATTGTCTCAAGATGCCCAGATTGACCAGCTGAACTGGAGACGACGCCAGTAATCTACCACTCGACATGCTAGAACAGTATAAGGGAGTGGTATACCTTTAAGGGAAGTGGGTATTCACAGGGGTGGTAAGTAGATGTAGTGCTTTACTTAGTACGAGAGTGCTTACTTAGTAGAGAAGTATTGAGAGCAAGTGCTAGGCTTATAATACATTGAGTAGTCTGGTTATACTAAGAGTAGAGCTTCCTTAAGGGAAAATTTGAAGAACAGACTTGGCGGAGCCAGAAAAAGTTTAACCAGTGCTGCGCTATGCGTACGACTGTGCAAAGCCGTGCAAACGCAGATTTTAAACAGTGAATTACAAAAGAGCTGGAAATGGTCCCAAACAACCAATTACTACAGCTTCTTGTGCTGAGGTCATTTCCCCCAAGGACAGGTAGGCTGCTCAAGGCTCCCCACTCCCACTGGTGAGCAAAGAAACTTCCTTCTATCCAAGTAAGGTAATGGACAACACAGGAACTACACCACAGCCCAGAATACAGCAATGCCTGTAAACTGGTCTAAACTAGTCGAGGAAGGCGGGAAAACAAGGATTATTTTTTTGTTTTTTTTTGTTTTTTTTGGTAGAAACACACAGAAAATGCAGAGACAGTGATAAATTAGTTACCCAGGCTAGCACACTTTAGTGGGCAGCCTCCACAGTTAAATTAAACAAACAAACAAGCAAACTTTCGATCAAATTCGACTAAAATGTAACTTTACATGCAGATTTAAAAATAATGCAGCAATCAGTTAAATAACAGTTCAGGCTAGTTCAAGGTAAGCTACAGAAGCTATTTCAAGTGAAAAAAAAGCAAAGATACTTAAATCCAGAAGGTAGTCGCTTTTCTGAGTTCCCTGCTGCTAGGACCACTCTGTAAACCCACGTGGAGCTTGTCTGAGCAGTATAGCCAGAAAAAAACGCCCAGAGGCGGATTTTAAACAGTGAACTACAAAAGAGCTGGAAATGGTCCCAAACAAGCAATTACTACAGCTTCTTGTGCTGAGGTCACTTCCCCCAAGGACAGGTAGGCTGCTCAAGGCTCCCCACTCCCACTGGTGAGCAAAGAAACTTCCTTCTATCCAAGTAAGGTAATGGACAACACAGGAACTACACCACAGCCCAGAATACAGCAATGCCTGTAAACTGGTCTAAACTAGTTGAGTAAGGCGGGAAAACAAGGATTATTTTTTTGTTTTTTTGGAAGAAACACACAGAAAATGCAGAGACCGTGATAAATTAGTTACACAGGCTAGCACACTTTAGTGGGCAGCCTCCACAGTTAAATTAAACAAACAAACAAGCAAACTTTCCATCAAATTCGACTAAAATGTAACTAAGTGCAGATTTTAAAATAATGCAGCAATCAGTTAAAAAACAGTTCAGGCTAGTTCAAGGTAAGCTACAGAAGCTATTTCAAGTGAAAAAAAAGCAAAGATACTTAAATCCAGAAGGTAGTTGCTTTTCTGAGTTCCCTGCTGCTAGGACCACTCTGTAAACCCATGTGGAGCTTGTCTGAGCAGTATCTGAGCATACATGTATACTTTGACTCATTTAACTTGATACTTGTGCAATTCAACATCAGTTGTACCATCGGATAGCACTTTATTCATCTGAGACAAATAGAACTCTTTAACACAACTATAGCATCCCCCTTTTCCCATGGGGGAATCTCAATGGAGCCATGTTCATGCAATTCTTTCAATGTTGTAACTTTATTAGAATTCATATTAAAGAAATTCATTTTATGTTTGTTAGACAAAAGATCATGTATATCACTTTCACAAGATTTCAAAAACACTTCCATAAGGGGATGTAGCACAGACATAAAAGTGCTAGGTTTTTTAAAAGAAAAGTTTGTAAAAGTAACAGGAAACAACATCTTCAAAGTTACATCCATGCAAATAACTTTAAGCCAATTACTACATCAACTATGTTAGAACTTGTAGCAGGAATATAAGACAAATTTTTGTTTAAGATGCATAACTGATCTGAAGTCAGAACAACTGAAGAAATATTATAAACTAAGTTTCAGTATCTTGCCACGTGTAATGGCATCCATGTTCTTCTGCTCACTTAAGGAAGAAAGCCCATTATTTTATCGGTTTTGAATAAGCAGCCCAGGAAGAGAAGTGCTAGTGAGGATGTCAGGCCCAACTTCTGGAGTTTCAACTTGAACCCTAACTAGGACATTAAAGTGAAGACCTTCTCTAGCAATTTCAAATACCTGGACACAGACTCTGCACAGATCAGCAAGTCATCGAAATAAAGAAAGATGCGATTGCCAAGAGTCCTACAGTGGGCCACTACTGGAGCAAGGCATTTGGTAAACACTGAAGGTGCAGTGGATAGCCTAAAGGGCAATGCAGAGAATTGATAATGTGAACCAGACAAAAGAGCTATCGGATATCTCCTGAAGTGATGAACAAAGGGGATATGAAGATGTACATCCTTCAAGTCTAGGGTCACCATGAAGCACTGGTCTGGCACAAGACAAAGCACTATCTGCAGGGTGAGCATCTTAAACTTGGGGACCTTGACAAAAGTATTTACAAAGGATAGGTCCAACACCAGTCTTCCATGGCAGTGATTTTTTTGGAAACCAGGAATATTCTGGAGTAGAAACTTTTCACTCTCTCTTAAGGAGGGACTGGTTCTAAGACCCCTGAGCCCAGCATTTGCTGGAGTACAGGATGGAATAACAAAATCTGATCTGACAGGTAATGAGGAACTTCCTTAAATGGAGGTGGATATTCCTTCCACTGCCACCTGCTACCTCTGCCAACAATGCTAAGCACCCATTTGTCGGAAAAATACTGACAGCCACTCTGCCTTGTTGAGAGGTAACTTTCAAGAAGGGGCAGATGGATGGGGACTTCATAAAGAAGGTTCCCATGCCTTGGCAAAGTCATACGTTGAAGAGGGGTATTCTTTTTGGGAAACAAATCTCTCATTAAGTTTGGTGCAGTTCTTGTCCTGCCATTTCCATTTGTTGCCTGTTTTTTGTTTGGCTGGGACTCCTGTTTGTTGAGCCACCAAGAATAATCCTGCTTACTGGAGAGAAATTTAGGAATATGGAATATTTTGACTCCCCTTGCATCAGTTTACCACTGTCATCCTAGTGTTAAGGATATGATTAGTTGTACCAAATGCACACTCAGAATCAAGTGGAGCATTCATAGTCTCATTTTTAACTCATCAGAAAAGTTTTGGCTCTGCAAATAAGCATACCTCCTTGTCACCACTGATGTACCTGCATTTCTAAAAACAGTATCGTCCCCTCCAAAGCACTCTTTAAAGCATGTTTAGACACTTCAGAAACTGAAAATATATTTAACACAGATGCTCAAAAGGTAAAGATGCAGCAAACACATCTAAATTAGACATACACTTCAACACAAACTTCTACATAAACACTCATGGTTAAACACTTTAAAAGCTACTGTGCTGGACAGAACCAGTTTCTTTCACTAAGATTCTAGCAACTTTCCCAGCTTATCTGAAGTGAATGGGTTGGATGAAGACGTACCCATTTTTATTTATTTTATTTTACATTTGTTAACCGGGCTGGTCCAGCTGGATACATGTCCATTTTCAGTGGAGGCCCGAGGAGAAAAGCTCCGCTATCTACTACATGATAATAAACAGTAAATTTTCAGTTACATACACATATTCACCCTTGACTGGCAGTATGATACAGAATATTTAGGAGTAGGCATGGAAATGCTCCGCTATCTACTACATGCTAATTAATAGTAAATTGTCAAATACATGCACATATTCACCCATGACTGACAGAATATTTAGGAATAGGCATGGAGAAAAAGTACACAGTGTAAAGGTTATACAAGCAAACACAGTAGTTAGGACATTTGTATGAGATAGAAAGAGGAAGGTAAAAGGGATAGTGCTGTAGATAAAGTAACAGAATGGATAGAGTAATATAGTTAAAAGTTGGATATTAAAATAGGCAATGTAAAGTAGATTAGGGAAAAGTTGCAAGATAAAGAGGGCTTGTCTTAGTAGTATAGGTAATGCTTAAAGCATAAAGTTGGAAAAAAGAAAGATATGTACATAGGAGATGAGAGCCAAGATAATCAGCTTGGGTAGTCACAGGAGCAAAGCCAGTGGTTGGTTAGGTAGTGTTTTAGTTTAGTTTTAAATATAGAGACGGAGGTTTGGGATGTGAGGTTGGGAGGAAGTAGGTTCCATTTTTTCCAATTGAGTTGGAGAACATAGATTCTCCTGCAGTATTCCTTGATTGAGAGGTTTGAATTAGAATTTTGCTCAAGAGCGAAGGTTTTAGGTTGTTATAGGGCTTGATAAGGGTGGAGAGCATAGGAGTGTTGCCAGGGTGGTGCAGGGCTTTCTGGGCTATAGAGAGCTGATAGTATAGAATAAGGTGAGGTAGCTCTAGCCATCCAAGGTGGTGGAGGTTTTGCAGTGGTGTGTTTTATATGGGAGGATGTGGCAAATCTGGCAATGTTATTATAGGCTGACGTAAGTTTATTGATGTTATATTTAGACAGGTTTGTGTATATAGGGAAGCATAAAGTAGTGTAGAGATGAGATGCGTTCTGGCTATGGTAGTTCTTGCTTCAGAAGTAAGGAAGGATTTGATTCTATAGAGTGAACCTAGTTTTCTATTAGTTGTTTTTATGGTTGACTTGATATGTGAGTCAAATTTAAGTTGGTTGTCAATAGTTATGCCAAGGAGTTTGGTCGTTTCATCTGGGGAGATAATGGTACCATTGTTCGATGTAAGAGAAAAGTTAATAGGGGGAGATTGGTGTGTAGGTTTGAAGAGAAGCAGTTTAGTTTTCTTAGGGTTTAGAAGTAAACAATGATTAGAGAACCATTGTTCTATGGTTGAAAAAGTTTTTTGGGTAAGGAGGTGTAAGTCATCTTGGTTGGAGGCAGAACAAATGATGGTAGTATCGTCAGCGTATTGAATGCAATTAGATAGGGGGGTGACATGATGTAGGTCATTGATAAAGATAGAAAATAGAAGGGGACCTAGGATGGAGCCCTGAGGAACCCCTAGGGAGGATGGTAGGAGCTCTGAAAGATTATTGTTCCATAGCACTGCTTGTTTCCTATTCTGAAGGTAGGAAGTAAACCAGTTAAGTGCAATACTATCGAGAGAAATGGATTGTAGGCGGTGCAAGAGTAGTTGGTGGTTCACCATGTCGAAAGCCTTAGATAGGTCTACAAAGAAGGCTGATGAAGGTAGATTGTTGTTTCGGTTGTGATTAATGGATTCAATAAAGGATAGTAAGGCTGTGGTGGTGCTATGGTAGGGACGAAATCCATGTTGACAGTTAGCTAGCAGATTATTTTGAAGGAGGTGATTGAGTAGTTGTTTATGGATACATTTCTCCATTATTTTTGCAATGGGAGAAAGAAGCAATAGGGCGGTAGTTTGAGTATTCAAAGGAATCCCCACCTTTGAAGAGTGGGATGATGTGGGAGATTTTCCAGAGTGAAGGTATGGTACTTTCTTTAATGGTTCTGTTAATTAGTAAAGAGATTGGATATGCAACTGCTTTAGCTCCAAGCTGGAGATATTCTGCTGGGATTTTGTCGGCTGAGGGAGTGGAAGGTTTAAGTTTTTGAAGTAGGCATAGTATGTATGATGTGGGTATAGGTTTGAGATGAAATGGTGGTGGGGTACAGTTAGAGGTGTCTAGTAAAGAAGGGTCAGGGTTTTGATGGCTAGCTAGATTGAGTATTGTCGAGGTGAAGAAGTTATTAAAGGCATTAGCAGTGTTTAAGGGCGAGTCAGGGTGGGAGCCTATTGGGCTAGGAGTTTCTATTTTGCCAGGGGATAGCAGTGAGTTTATTGTATTCCAGAATTTCTTGGGCTGGTGTTGGGAGGAATTTTGTAGCTGGATGTAGTAATCCTTTTTATCTTGTAGGATGGCTAGTTTAGTCAGGTTTCTTTTTTGTTTATAATTAAGGTGGTCAAGTGAGTTTCTAGTGGTTCGCCATTTAGTCCAGGCTTTGTTTCTACTAATCATAAGTTGTTTAGTGTTTGTTGAAAGCCATTTTGCAGTTCTAGATTTCATGCATTATAGCGCATGGGGGCATGCTGATCAAGAATGGTAAGGAAGGTGTGGTTGAAGTGGTTAACAGCGTCATCTAATGGCAGGGTTTGCAAAGGAGACCAGTTGACTAAGCTTAGTTCACTCTGAAACTGAAGGGGATCAAAGACTTTTTTGTTACGACAAAAACGGATGAGAGGTGGTTTGGCTAGAATAGTTTTGTGTCTAATTATGTATGTTAATGAGTGGTCGCTAAGGTCATCAGGTAGCGTTCCTGTAGTGTATTTTTGGTGGGGATTGTTTATTAGGATCCAGTCAAGTATGGTTTCTTTATTGTTGGTTTTATTAGTTCTAGTTGTTGAATTTATGGTTTGATGGAAACCATATAGGTTGATGTGGGTAGTTGGATAAGTTTGTTTACATGTGTTCCAATCAATGTTAAAGTCACCTAATAGTATAGTTTCTTGAGGGAGAGTTGCTGAGAACCAGTTCAGTAGGCTTTCTAATACTGGAGGGTTGTTGCCTGGGGGAAGGTACGCACAGATAATATTTATTGTTTTATGTGGATTGAGGGATAGTTTGGCTATTATAATGTCTATGCTAGTGTTATCTGGAGGGGTATACTGAAAGTTGTTACTGGGGGCACAGAAGCAGGATCTGCAGAGAACAGGGCTTGGAGGCCAGGCATTGCCGAACATACCCTGAATTTCTTAAAGCACGTTTTTAGGCAAAGATTCATTCAGCAGAGGAGAATTAAAGATTTTTAAAAACATCTTCCAATGCTGGGATCAACGGAGAGAAGGTTGACACATCTGGGGCCTCATCCTTCAAAAGATCATATATCAGCCAATGATTACACATCACTGAATACATCAGTAAATGTAGCCAACATATGGGAAAAAGAAACCATGTGTTTGGGTTTCTGAACCTGATCGTCCTTAGTGGAAACTGACTCATCAAACTTTAACACTTAAGAAACCTCCTTCAAAATCACAATTCTTGGGTGGTTGACTGTGGAATGGGAGCACTGGCATTATTCATAACCAGGGTTTTACTCTGTAATAAACTGCCTGAACAATGGTAAGTACAGTTGTGCAAACACTTGCCATACCACTAGATAGCCTACTGATCATTGTTGCAGTATTCCTGACATGTGTTGTCACTGATAATGTGCAGCTGGCGAACCAAAGCTTTAACTTCCCTACATTGTACGTACAATGCATGACCTCAGCTTGTCTGCAGTGGGGTATATAGATGGGCATACGAGCAAGGATCCTCAGACTATCTCCAAGCCAGCAGCCTTAAGACTACTAAGGTAGAAGACTAGTCAACTAGGAGGGGTGCAGCTCAAACTAGTATGAAAACTCCTTTCCCATGTAACAGAGCAGAGGTTAAAGCAAAGGGGTAGAAGAAAATGAAGGCTGAAGTGAGACAGAGAAGAAGGGATGGATGGTGGTATGGAATACTGCAACAGTGATCAGTAGGACATTTACTGTTGTGGCAAGTTCTTATATAACTCTACTACGTCCTGAATGAAATCACTGTTCAGCATTCCTGACATACTGGTAATTAGCAGACCTGAAAGAGGAAAGAAGAGTGGCTGACTACTGAGTAGAAGAGTTGTCCAGCAGCCTGGATAGAAATGACCAAGCGAAGGCTGCCCTGGACCCGGTGAAAGCATCAATTTTACCACTGGATTTGTGTATAAATATTTTAGGTCATCAGGCACCTTGTAAAACCTGTCTGGTCTCTTAAGAGCTGGTGGTTGAAAATCAGGTGTAGAAGAGATGGACTAAAAGGCACTCTGGAAAGCCTCAACGACATGAGGGACGGGAGAAGGTGCAGGAGTACCCATCTCCAATAGGGTGTAATTCCTCTTCTGAACATGAGAGAGCTGCATGGACTGCCATTCAAAGTGTTTCATCATGTTCTGTATAGTCTCCCCAAAGAAAGCTTCCTCATTAGGAGGATCCAGTGAGAGGGAATCCTCTTCATTGGAAGTGATTTGCCCTGGAGAAAGCAGCTGAGAGGAACAGTCCAGAAACTGGTCTGCATCACAGTCCTGTTCTTCATTAGAAGAAAAGAAAACCACGGTAGGTTTTAAAGAAGTAGCTTGTAGTTTCAGAGAACCAAAGGAAGGAGGTTTCAAAGACATAATGGCTTTGCACAACGCTTGTGAGAAGTCTATTCACTCCTTTTCCCTATCTGCCAGGGGATAGGCCACATGCCTAGTCTTCTACTTTTTCTTTTTAGGCGTTACAGAGATGTGGACGTTTGGAACCTTATCTGACTTCTATTAGAGAGCCTGGGATCTCTTTCCAAACTAAAATTTGAAGGACGTCATGCGGTCCCTAGGAAATTATGTCACAGGGTTCCTTGGATGCATCAGCAGTCTGCAAGGCATCAGAAGTCATAATGGCCTCCAAAGGTTTCTCAGTAGCAGGCAATTGAAAAGTAGCCTGATGTACTATGGGTTATGTTACCTCAGCGGGTACATTACAGTCAGAAACACTGGACAGCAGATCTGTTCAAGGTCTCTTTAGTTTTTTCTTCAGTGGCAGAGGAACATCCGAGGATGTGGAGTCATCAGTCTTGGACTGGGTCAAGCATTAAGACACTAGGCCTCTGGAAAGGTGTTGAGAGTAGAAAGGCTCAACCTAAGGGTTTTAAGAATGAACAATTGACAGACTGATCAAGACTTCTTATGATGTTCTGGGCCTAGGCAAAAAAGACACTTGATATGCACGCCCTTGTACAGAATTTTCCTACCTCACTTGCACTCACCCTTACTAGCTCTCAAAAGGGGCACTTAACTGGATAAACGATCAAAACAAAGGCACCAACAACAAACAGTGAACAATCCAGTGGATGTACAATATGCATTTGGGCTAGTGACAAGATAGTCTAAGGATCAATGCTGGTACATCCATCTATATTATATACCCCAATCATACCTCTTAGCTGTACAGACTTTTGCAGAATGTTCAGATTTTTGCCTCATATTTTTCTTCTGTTTATCATAAAACTCTGGTTTTATGGCAAATCACTGGCAAATCACTGAGGATTGAAGTAAAAAAATCATGGCATACATTTGAGTTTCAGACTTCATATCCTTCAGTAAAATCATGCTAATAAAAACCTGTTGTTCTATCAACTTTCTAAGTTTGTAAGACCAATATTTAGAAAATGTCCATATTTTGGGGACTTTGTTCCCCCATCACTTGTGGCTTTGTCCAGATTTCTTGCTCTAGGAGGTCAAGAGGTGTGACACCAATGCATAGCAACAGAGGTTATGCATCGTATGTATGACCTAGGGAAGGTAAAGCTTTGGTACTCCGGTGAGACATCAGGAGTGACAAACCCATATGTCAGTAATACTTGAACAGTGATTTCTGTTAGGACATCTAGCCATAGCCACCAGCTCAGGTGGAAATACAGTCAGAGACTGTTGCCCTGCAAAGTGGTGGGTCTTCTGTCTCTTTTCTGCATGCACTACACCAGATTCTGCAGCCCTGAATTCTCCTGCACCTAAAGAGTTTGGTTCTCCCATACCTGAACTAAGAAATGGTAACGCCCCAGAGGATCTATTTGATCCTCATGTCATGCATAGTTGTGATACTAACATCATATAAAGAACCCTAGAGGTAAAAGAAGATGAGTGGTCTGATAGCCTGCCCAAAGCTGCTGTGGAGTCACAAGCCATAGACTGAGGCATATTTCATGATTTATTTCTATGTTTTTTAGGTGCACAAGGGAGTAGATGGGTGGGGGGACCACCATTTCTGAGCCCACCACGCCAGGGGAACAAAAAAATAGCACCACCAGTTTTAGAGTAGATGTAGCTCCCAAAGATTCCTTACATCTTGTAGTGAAGATTTAAACACCATGTTTTATGATGCATGACAAAGTCATGAGCCATGAGATGAAGTTTAGTAATCCTACAGTACAATCTCTTCCATGTATTGCACACACCAGAGCTCTATATTTAGCCTTTTTAATTTTTCTTTAAGTTTAATTTTCCATTAATTTCAGTGCAAAATGGTAAGTGTGGAAGTTGGCCATGGAATAGGGCTATGCAGTTTCCTTAGGCTTTTTTAAGGAATTGGTTATTTTATATGTGGTTTCTACTGCTGCTCTGAGATAATTTTAAACTTATTTTAAATCTTAGGCAGTTTTTTGATATATCATTTTCATAACATAGCAAAGGCTACATTCAGACATGATATTTGTTTAGTTTAGTTGTGTTTTCAATTAGTTTAATTGTATTTAGTTTAGATATTTAGGACTAGGTCTGGTTTGGCAGTAATATAGCGCTCCTACTGTAGGAGTTGTGGGAGTTGTGGGCTGTAGCTGCAACTTTTTTTTTATTTGACTTTTTCATTTGACCTTTGTTAAATTTCCTTCTTTCTAAGCATTTGACTTGCATGATGAAAAATGTTTTGTAGGGTGTGAGTGTATATTTGATATCATTTCCTAGTTTAACTTCTCCAAGTGTTTTGGTTTTCTAATACCATAATGGGAATGGATCCTATTCCTAAGTCAGGGTACAATTAGAATTCATGAAATTAGTATTTATGAAAAATTCCTTGTCACTTTAAATGTGAATGGGCCTGAGTTACTGGGATTATTTGCAGTTTCTGAATGGGTGATGGCACGTACACAGTGGTAATAAATGTTACAAGATGGTGACACAAGAGTGGACATAAATAAAATTACCAGCACTGGGTATATGAAAAACATATTCCTGAAAAATGTAGTGCAGACAGTTTAAATACACACACACACACACACACACACACACATATATATATATATATATATATATATATATATGCACATCTACCTGAAAAGAACAAAAGCCCATTATCTGAATCTCTAATGACCAAGACTACTTTGTTGAAACCACACTTTAAAGAACACTTGTAACAGCGGAAGGTTATTGTGGGATAGGAACCACTTAGCCACCATGGTGAACTTTGCCCCTTTCTTCACTTTAGTGTGAAGCCCCCTCCCACATGGGTGGGTGTGATATGCTTCGTTCGGTGTGTATTTGTTTGCATGGATGCATGAGTGGTTATTTTCCTGAGTTAGTTGTCTGTGTTGTTTCGGCAAAGTCTTCTTGGTCATTAGAGATTCAGGTAAGTGGGTTTTTGTTCTTTTCAGGCAGACCCATATATATATATATATATATATATATATATATATATATATATATATGGGTCTACCTGATAACACCAACACGCCAAAACACCGACAACAAAATCACCGACACCACAAAACCGAAAGTTCAAAAACACGAAACTTCACATGCTCGACAAACCACAATCCCAACAATCAACAAAACAAATACCTTTTCCGAAAAACACACACACAGCACAAGCACACCAACAACCTTACAAACCTACAATAAACCTTACATACACAACTATCTATGCACTAACCTTAACCCAAACCCTAACCCTAAGGTCCATCACTATTGCACACTTACCTTACCCGCACCCTAACCCTAACTCACTTAATCCGCCCCTAACCCTTAAATCCGTCACTATCACACAATTACCTTACCCGCACCCTGACCCTAACGTCCGCCCCTATCGCACACTTACCTTAACATGCGTTCTCAGTGTCGGGATTTTCAACTTTCGGTCTTCTCCGTTGTCGATCTTCCGGTGTCGGTTATCTCGTTGTCGTTCCTCTCAGCTTTCGGCGTTATCAGGTAGACCCATATATATATATATATATATATATATATATATATATATATATATATATATATATATATATCTGTGTGTGTGTGTGTGTGTGTGTGTGTGTCAAGCCCTGGTAATATATTATTTTCAGTAGTGTCAAACTAGCAATTACATTTGTTTGCCGCAAGAAGATTATGCTACATTAAGATTTAATAACAGATACTGCAAGCTAAAACATGTAACTCATTGAGGCACCTTCTACTAATATGGAAGTCATGAAACTCCACTCAAAATTCCCCAATCGGAATGAAGGTCTATTTATTAAAATGCTTTCTATTTTGGCAGTTGTCATTATCTATTTAAAGTAACTTAAGACATTCAGATTTGCTATTGCAGTCATGAATAGGCAAGTGTGAAGAAAAGAGAGGAACACTAAGAAATACCAATTAAAGTGATAAAGATTTGTCTGAGTCCAAGTAAGAAGTTTTTAGATTTAAGCTAACTAGAAGGAATGACTGCGAAATTAGGTGTATGAGAAGCAGGGAGGCTGCAGCATAAATGTTTGCTAAATTATTAAATGTAGTTGGATAGCCGCATGTGGTGCAGCGGTAGCGTTGTTGCCTCACAGCAAGAGTTTCTCCCGTTCGATTCTCGGCTGAAGCACCTTCTGTGTGGAGTCTGCATGTCCTCCCCGCAGTTGAGTGATGTTCAAAAGACATGCGTAGAATGGGCATGCCTTCGTTGAAGGTTGGGCGTCGAGCTGGCAACTCGGCACCCGTAAAAAAATCTGCTGCCAGTCATTAGCGGACCGGAGTTCCGCTATGGCAACCCCTAACTGGGAAAATCCAAAAGAAGAAGAAGAAGATTAAATGTAGTTGGACAGAACATAAAAATAAGTTATGTACCTACCATAACGTTCCATGTTAGTTGTCTTCATCTCACCTTCTTTCTTGCTTGTTGGGATCTGAGCTGACCCTCGGCTCCGACTCAGCCATCTTCTATAGCTCGAGAGCGGTTTACTGGCTCGAGGCTACCCCTTATCCCATGATGCCTAGCGCTCGCTACCCAGATCTCATTTGTAATAGCTAACCCCAGACATAGCAAGAATAATCTGACCAAACTAACAGGTTGGGCATATCTGTTATACTCTCTAACTCAGTAGAGGAAACAAACCAGAAAATACTCAGCCGGTGAAACCTAAACTCCTCTCGGTCCAATAGGAGAGGGGGATGGAGGGGGGAAGGCAAGAAAGAAAGCGAGATGAAGACAACTAACATGGAACGTTATGGTAGGTACAGAACTTCTTTATGTTAAGTTGTCTATCTTGCCTTCGTTTCTTGCTTGTTGGGACAGCGTCCCTAGCACCTATGATCCTGGGTGGCTCACTGGAACACTCTTCAGAACAGTGGAACCAAAGTTAGCTCTATTCCTGGAGGCCATGTCTAACTTGTAAGGAGAAATAAAGGTATGAGGATTTGCCCATGTGGCCGTGGCACAAATAGAGTCCATGGGCAACCTAGACTAGAAGGATACAGAAGTGGCCAAAGCCCTAGTAGAATGGCCTTTTGGTTTGGCAGCCAATTCTTTGTTTCTGAGTTGATAAATGAAGGTGATAATGTGAGACAACCACCTAGACAGGGTCACTTTGGCAAGTGGGAGACCTTGTTTGCCCCTAGCATAGGAAAGGAAGAGTTGGTCCGACTTCCTTATATCCTTAGTTCTATGCAGGTAAAAACGCACTTGTCTATGAACATCCAAAAGGTGTAACTTGTATTCTACCTTGTTGGTGTAGTTAGGAAAGAACACTGGAAGGTCTATGGATTGGTTTACATTATTTTCTGAGCACACTTTAGGAAGGAAGGATGGATTCATTCTCAGCGCTACCCTATCCTTGTGAAAGACTAAGTACGGAGAACGAACGCTTAGTGCATGAAGTTCCAATACACGTCTGGCTGAGGTAATAGCTACCAGAAAGAGAGTTTTCCAAGATAGAAATTTAAGAGAGCAGGAAGCTGCTGGTTCAAAAGGGGGCATAATCAAGGAGGTTAGTACCAAATTAAGGTCCCAAGGAGGAGGGGGATCTCTCACTGGGGGCCTAAGGAGAGCAGTCCCTCTGAGAAAGGCTTTACACAGCTTATGCGACATGATATTTAGATTAGAAAAGCCAACATGATAGTTAGATATGACCGCTAATTGAACCCTGATTGTGTCCAAAGCGGACCCAGAGTGAAAAAGCTCAGTTAGGAATTCCAAGATCTTGTGAACTGGGGCTGAAAAGGGATCTATGTTCCTAGCCTCTGCCCAATAAGAGAAACGTTTCCATTTGCTAGCATACGTCTTCCTAGTAGCCGATTTGTGAGAGGATACAATAATTTCATGCACAGCCGGGGAAATGCTGGGAAGCCTGGCTAGGGCTGGAACTGGATCAGCCAAGCTGTGAGCTGGAGTATCTGGAGGGATTGATGCAGCTCTCCTGATTGATGAATCAGCAGATCTGGAATAGGATACAGGGCTGCTCGAGGAGGTAACGGTGCAGGAACGGAAACCAAATCTGTCGAGGCCGGTAAGGAGCAATGAGGATCATTTTGCAACCCAACAATATCGCTTTCTGTACGGGTTTGGGTATAAGAGGAAAAGGCGGGAAGGCATAAAGAAGTCCCTGAGGCCAATCGTGGACTAGAGCATCTCTGGGAGGATGACCGGGAAGCGGTAGAAGGGAGAAGTAGTTGCTGCATTTGGTGTTGAAGGGGGTTGCAAACAGATCGCAGCAAGGCTGTCCCCATTTGCGGAAGATGAGACCGCAACTACCTGATTCAGAGACCACTCGTGAGGCAAGAGAATAGCTCTGCTAAGCCTGTCCACTATGACGTTGGACTTCACAGGGATGTGCATTGCAATCAGAAAACGTTGGGAGGAAATCGCCCACTGCCAGAGTCTGACTGCTTCTCGACATAAGGGGTAGGACCTGGTTCCGCCCTGCTTGTTGATGTACCACACTACTGACATGCTGTCCGTCTGAATTGCAATGGTCCCAGGAGGGAGGGAGTGAGTCCTGAAGTGCTTGCAACGCTAGTAGCATTGCTCTCATCTCCAAGACATTTATGTGCAGAGGGTACTCGTGAGGTTGCCATATGCCTTGGACTGTCCTGCCCTGATAATGCCCCCCCACCCCATCAGTGAGGCGTCCGTGGTCACTGTGGCAACCGGAGGGAGTTGGATGAATGGTCTGCCCTGAGACACTAGCAGGGAGACCATCCACCAGGAAAGGTGCCTTTTGCAAGTTTCTGTAATCATGATCATGTGAGACATGGGGACTTGTTGAAAGGACCACTGTGTGAAGAGAAGCCACTAAAGGATTCTCATGTGAAAGCGGGCTACAGCTATCAGAAGAACTGCCGCCGCCATAGAACCCAGAGTTTGAAGGACCAACCGGACTTGTACCTTTTGGCATTGCATGAGGATATGAACTTGCTGCCGAATCGTGGAAACCCTGTCCGGCGTTAGTCTTGCGGACATACTTTTTGAATCTAGATCTGCTCCTATATAGGTAATAGATTGACAGGGCAACAAGGCAGATTTTTCGAAGTTTATGGTAATGCCTAACTAGGCACAGATTGTAATTGTATAGTCCCTGGCTTGAAGAAGTTGCTGCCTGGTAGTAGCAGTAAGGAGCCAGTCGTCCAGATAAGGAAACACCTGGAATCCTTGACGTTTCAGGTGAGCCGTGACCACTGCCATCCATTTGGTGAACACCCTGGGGGCTGTGGTGAGACCAAAGGGCAGAGCTCTGAACTGATAATGACGGGCTCCCAGCCAGAAGCAAAGGAATCTCTTGGAGCGCTTGTCCATCTTGATGTGATAGTACGCATCTTGGAGATCTATCGAGCACATCTAGTTGTCCTGACCCAAAAAGGGTAGAATGGACTGAAGCGTGACCATCCGAAACCTTGTTCTTTGAACAGAATTGTTTAGTCTGCTGAGATCCAAAATTGGTCTCCAGTCCCCTGTCTTTTTTGGTACCAAAAAGAACCTTGAGTAAGTTCTGGATCCGAGTTGGTCTGCCGGGACTTCCTGGATGACTCTTTTTTTCTAGCAGTCTTGAAATTTCTATGACTGCTTGGGCCCTCAGACTGGGTGGAACATCTGGGGGGGGGATTTGCTTGACGATAGGAGAGAATGGAAGAAGGGAATTACGTAGCCTCTGGATATGATTGAGTGTACCCATTTGTCTCACGTAATGTCTTGCCAGGCTTTTGGGTACAGTGAAAGTCTTCCCCTGACTGCCTCCAGACTCGGGCAGTCGGGCAACCCTTCAGGGATGCTGGAAGGGCTTGTCAGAGAAAGATTCTCTGCTGCCCTGGTTCTGCGGACCCCCTCTGCCTCGAGGGCGGCGTCTGTTGTTATTTCCTCCTCTGCCCCTGGAGGAAAAGTCACTATGTGTATCAGGCGAGGCTCCCTAGGATTTCCGAAACCACATTTTTCCACTCTTCTGACCTTTGGGATATGGTCTGGAAGGAGTGGAAAAACAGACTCCCATGGCACCTAATGAGAGTGTCCTTCATCTGTGGTCCAAAGAGAAATGAACCATCAAAGGGGGTGTTGGTGAATGACGCTCTAAAGGGCTCCGCAAAATTACACAGCCACATCCATGCATGTCTCCTAAGGGCCACTCCTGTGCCTGTGGCTCTTCTCGCACCATTGGCTGCATAGGAAATGAGCCTCATGGAGGAGTTAACTACCGAATTAAGGGTCGCCAGCCGAGAAGCTACTTGATCTTGAACCCCTTCAGCTGATGGATCCTGGAGGGTATCTCCAAGCTCTTTTAGGAGATCCCTCTGAAGCCTGGTAAAATGGCATAAGTAATTCAGTGACCTCATGGAGAAGGTCGCTGAAGCAAACATTCGCTTCCCTTATCTGTCCATAGTCCTAGACTCCTTGTTAGGAGGATGGACAGAGGGAGAACTTTCCGCTAATTCCTTTTTAGTGGCTGCTGCTACTACCATAGCATCCACGGGAACACCCTTGGTAAGGAACTGTTTGTCAGGGGGGTGCAGTAATAAACTTGCCGGGCCTCCTCAGGGTTGGTCCCACTGTATCCGGGGCCGACCAAGCTCTTCGAGCCACCACAGACATTAGTGGATCGAAGGGCGGAGACACCCAGGAGGTGGAAGGGTGGGAACCAAACGCATCCAGGAATACGGATTCATCCTCAGTAGGGGCTAGGGCAGTCCAGTTCCCCCTCTGCCTAAGCATTTCTAGGATGTCCGAAAAGGAAACATCTTCAGAGGGGGATCAAGGGGACCCTTCCGATTCATCCAAATCCATATCCAAAGTGCCACACTCAGGGGAGTCAATGTGCTTCCTCTTGCACTTCCTCTTCCAAGGGGCCTCCCCTGAATAATCAGGGGAGGTCTCGGAAGAGAAGGAAACACCCAATGGGGTGCTCTGGAGAGTTGGTTCCCCACGCTTGGGGTCTGGAGGAGGGATAGAGGTTGACGCAGGCACTACAGGGGACGGAGTCAGTGGGGTCGAACGTGGTGCTGACTCATGGGCCAGTACACTCCTCATGACATCGAAGGCATCCCTACCACAATGCAAAGAAGGATCCGGCTCTGAGGAAACCGGAATCCTCCTCCGCACTGAGCGGGACGGCTCCGAGGCCGATGTAGGAGCCGAGCTCACCTGCGCCGAAGCTCCGAGGGGGAGAACGGGGTCGGACAAGGGTACGATGCCACTCGCCCCCTCGGAGCCGATGAGGGCGTCTCGGCGCTCAGATCCCTCGACAGAAGGTACCATCGAGGGGATTGGAGCCAATGACAGAACCGAAGGGGATATCGTTATCGGTGCCGACGGTTCCATGATTCGAACCCCAACAAACTCCAGCTCCGAGCTCAGAGGAGTCGGAGGAGGAACATCAGTGGAAGCGGATGGGGCCGACACCAGTTGAGGAGGGCTGGATAACATTTTGGCCAGTGCCTGCGACTTCAGCAACCTACTGACCACTCTCTCCACATTGTAGTCCGAGAGTCTAGAGGACCAAGAGGAGTGGGAGGATCTATGACTGCGGTCACTCTGCAACAGAGGAGACCGAGGGGCCAAATGTATAAACTCTAGAGATGGGGACCTCGGTCTCTTGTGGGTCCCGAGATGGCCCTGAAGATGTTGGTGGAGCCGACTGGGAAGCAGCCTCCTCAGTTCCAGCCAGAACCGAGGTAGTCGGTAAAGTTTGGGCCAATGACGGCTCCGAGCTGGGAGCCGACGATTTGGTCGGTTTAGGAGATTTCACCAGCTGAGCCTTGGCTGGTGAATCCTGGGGCTTAAGGAGACCCCTTAATATCAGCTTATTTTTGCGCTCCTGCAGAACCCTTGGGCTGTATGCGTGGCATACAGAACAAGAGTCCTGCAGGTGCACTGCGCCTAAGCAACAGATGCAAGAAGTATGCCCATCTGTCAGAGACATTTTCTGACAGGATGAGTCACACTTCTTGAATTCAGACACTTTGGATTCTTTAGACATATCTAGTCCTACACAGAAAGTCTTTGGCCAAAGGCCCCACAACAAAAAACTACAAACTCTATAATAACACTAAAACACAAAAACTACAGTCAAGAATTTATTTTTTATTTATTTATTTATTTTTTTTAATAGGAAGCCTCTAACTTAAACGGCTACCTATGAAGTAAAAGAGAGACTAAAACTAAACAGAAAATGCTACAATAAGAAGAGTTAGAAAACGGGAAGGGGGGAGGGGAAGAACTCTCTAACTTAAATGAGTATTAAGGGAAAATACAATAACACAAACTACAACAAGCTAATTAACAATAATGTGGAAAGACTAAACTACCAAAAAATAACCCCTAATTCGCTAGAAAAAGTATTAAACTAACTTACAATAGCCTGAGCCAGTAAGAACGAACCTCGCAGCTGAAGCGGCAAATGAGATCTGGGTAGCTAGTGCTAGGCATCATGGGATAAGGGGGTAGCCTCGAGCCAGTAAACAGCTCTCGAGTTATAGAAGATGGCCGAGTCGGAGCCGAGGGTCGGCTCCGATCCCAACAAGCAAGAAACGAAGGCGAGACAGACAACTTAACATTTTAAGCTTGACCTACTCTAAAACATAGGTATCGCAAAGTAGAATTAAGTCTCATATTTTCTCTTTTTTATGCTATTACAAACTTTATTCTGAAATATTTTAGCAAAAAATAGACGCAGAACATTGTATATCACAGAATTTCTGCACTGCAGTTATACTTTTGTCCTTGGTACAATACTTAGTGTCTGTAAATTTATGTCTTGTACTGAAATGTGCCAAAATAGAAAGCATATATGAATGTTTAAGGGATAATGCTTAGATACAGCTTGATGTGTCTGATTCTTATCTGTAGAGCTATTTTCAGATCTTGCATGCAATTTTAACGCAGCTGTAGGGAAATCAACATGCATGGTCCTGGTGCATTCTACAAGAAGCAGGATGTTTCCTTATTCAAGAAGCAAAATAATCAACTGTTAGGCAAATGTTTAGACCAGGAATTTAATTGAAGGAGATGTACTGAAATATTTGTGATGCAATTTGTACAGGAAAGAGGATGCAGACTTTTTAAGGAAACACTTAATTGCCAAGTAACTACTTTCTTATATTAACAGAATAATATTTTCCTGGCAAGAGAGACAGAGTGACTCATAAAAAAACATCTTCTGATAAACTAAGCACTGCTCCCTTCTGCTAGTGTTGTCTATAAAATAAAATAATGAACTTTTTATATTGTGTACTGCTACTAACAATGGTACTCATGAATTTTACAACAGTTCCTGATTTTAAATGCACTTTCCACATCTTTTGATTACCGGTGGCACACAGGATGAGCACTGAGTCTGCAGATTATTAAACAGACGTTCAGTGTACATCATCTAAATAACAGATTCCAATCTGATTTTGTACAGTCAGAATCAGTGATGACACAGCGAAATATGCAAAGTCAGAAGTCTCTGTCTTCAAATAATGAGCACTTCTCTTCAAATAATGAGCAATGCAATTGGGGTAGAATAAGAAAAGCATACAAGACAGGAAAAAAGATCTAAAGAGTTATGAAGCACTTAAGAAACATAAATGCACTGACAAGATTAACAGAAATGTACAGAAGCACAGAGAAAATGTAGGGAAGAGGGAACTAATGGATATGTGAATGTACTGCAACCTATTAAATAATGACAGTCTGACAAAGGTCTACCACAGTAACAATGCCAGAACTTAGAAAGCACTTAACTAAGTCAGATGCACTGCAGTATAGGAAAATACGCAGAATATTTTTTTTAAAATGAGTTGCCTGCTAGCACGCAAAGCTGTAAAAGTTTATCAGACATGTCATCTAAAGCTCAAATTGCCTAAATAACTCACTAACCCCATTAAGTAAATTACATCATGGAAATGCAAACTGGGAAGAAACATGGACCAGCCTGATGGTGCAAGGATAGTCTGTGCACATTTGACAATGGTATATTAGTTCAAACATTGATCCAGTCATCAGACTGTTAGATTCTGGAGTACTAAGCATCAATGGTCAGCTTACCATTTTTGAAGGAGGGAAGGTAGTGAATCGGGATTTCACAGGTCCTGTTGCACCCACATCATGTGGAGAGTGGAAAAATTGAAAGATGAGTTGTAGCATTAAATAAATGTATGTGCACACATATGTGTGTGGTTGTATAACAGAGTCAGATACATACTTAGCTAGGCCCATGTAACAACTTGCTAACTGGGATCATGGCATGTCTGAATCTTAAAGAGGCAGAAGAAAAAGTCAATAGAAAATACAACAGTCCCCATAACTATGACAACATGTTGTCCCCCACCATTCGACTTGTACATTTTACATGAAATTACTAGGTCAAAGGAAGGCAAGTGAAGAAATGCTGCTGTGAAGGTCAGCAGCCTAGTAAAAAGGCCAGAGAGAAAACAAAAATGACTACAAAAGTCTGAAATTAAATGACTCTCAGGAGATGTTAAAGTAATTTAGGAAGCTGCATTTATTTTATTCGGCTGTACTGTTTGTAACCTGATTACGCTCCAAAAATGGCAAAACGATACAATAGTTTTACACTTCTCTGATGTCAGACAGCTGCATAACAACTTCTGTTATGCACCTCTCAGGGATATTATGCTCTAGTCTGACACTACTACACATACAGTGGTTGCTACATAGCACTTTTAAGTGCAGCCAGACACGAAATGAGTGTGTGGCATCAGAAAGTGCACAGTAGCTTTTAGTTGTTGGTTCATCAGAGGTGTGATTAGCTTCTGACTACTATCTGTGCATAGCTTTACAGGCCATAACATACTTCTCAACCTCTTAGAGCAAAAAATCTGGACAAAGCCTAAAATGATGGGGGGACAAATAGGGACAGATTTTAAATATTGCTCTTACAAACTTAGAAAATTGATAGAATAATAGCTTTTGCATTATCATGAATTTTCTGAAGGATGTTGAGTCAAACTCAAATGTTTGTCATTATTTAATGACTTCAATCCTCAGCTTTTTGCCAGAAAAGTACATATTTTAGGAGGAACACACTAAAATATGAGGCAAAAATCTGGCCATTCTGCGAAAATCTGTACAGCTGAGAGGTAATCATGTGCCTCACTTTTTTTTCCTGTCACTCAGAGTAAGTTCTTGTACCCTTGATATGTGTAAGCAGGGGCTTGGGACATTAAACATTTACAAGCAGGGGCCTGGGAGATGAACCATTTACAGGTTTCCTATGTCCATTAGAGAAATAGCTGCTTGTTCAAGCAGTCATCTAAAGAGTTACTGTTGTATTTACTCTTAGAAAACTAACTGCCATGGTATTTTAATAAATTTGTTAACAATAAGAAAAGAAGCAATGCAGATGGAGATATCAGTGGAATGTTTTTGTCATCCCCATCACTATAATGAGGGCTCTATCAGTCTCCCGTGGCTCCTGCCTTCACCAGTAGAGATGACAGAGCCAAGTGATCCTGCCTTAAAGCAGCTTGGGCCAATTCTGATTTAGCCATATGGGGATATTCACATATGACTTTAATCTGCCTGCAACACATTATCATGTGTGCAGCAGCTCTTGATGTCTTCCTTGTGAACCACTTATTCTTTGAAGCACTGCTTGATATTATCATGAGCGTTACAATTAACTGATCTAATCCACGGGTAATTTCCCTAGCTACACCCCTCCCCAACAAAGATGAGCTTGCCTTTGGTTGCTTAAACCTATACACCACCTCAGCCTGCTGCTTAGTGACAGGAGAATTAAACTCAGACCAACAGCAGTGTAGGTAATCATCTTGTTTTTGTTGCCGTGGGCTGGCCTGTACCTCTCAGATGTCCCTGATTTTCAGGGACTTCTTAGATTTTGGCTAAACATGTTGCATTTTCCTTCCTAATCCAACTTAAAACTGGCAATTGGTGAGAAAAACTGGTAGATTGCAGTTAATAAATAAAAAAATAATTAGGGGTATAGACTTTTACTTCAGAAAATACATGTTAATTGACAGTCTCTTGTTCTGACAACTTTTCAAGTTAGTATAGTACTAACATTTAAAAAAAATGTTCTTGATTACTTTTGGATTTGTCCCGGATTTGTCAGGTAAGAGGCTGGGCGCTGTGGGCTTCATATCAAAGGAGTGTATGGAGTCAAATGACCAAAGTGATTTGGTTCAAGGCAGTACACTACTTGCAGCAGTAGTTTCATAAGAGAAGGAAAACAATTCTTACATAATAGTGATGATGCTGCAGCATCCTGCCTGTCAATAACTACAATGTAACATGTCATTTCCTCAGCTACAAGACTTTTAACAGATTTCACATTATGCAACATACATAGTGGGATTAATGACATCAGTAAAGGGCATGACAATTACATTGTACTGAGATGATGGAAGCAATAAACAGGTTATTGTTAGACAAAACTAAGTTAATATTTGAGTTGACTTATAGTGACCTATATGGTGATGCTTCTTGTATTTTTTTTTTTTTGCTTTTTTCCATCTTTTATCCAAAAAAGTTACCTGTATGCATTTTTCAGTTTGTTCTAGGACCTTAGTCTCATAGCTTAATTTGCAGTTGTTGGGAGATCGGGATTCTAAATTACACTGCACTTCCATCTCCACAAGTAGAATTACTTATGAAAACTAGCTGCTTGTATTTAAAACCGTGCTAGGCCTTAGTTTTGTATTTTCATTCACAGTTTTTGAAGAACTGTAAACTACTACAAGATTGGAGCCTTATTTAGTCATTTATTACTGCAGTTTCCATAAACAGTGTTAATGGGAAAATTTTGCATAGTTTGATGCCAATAACTGTAATAGAATTCCAATAGTAAGAGCACTGTTTTTCTGCTCCAGGATTTGTGCTTCAGTGATTTTACAGTTTTGTTCCTACAGTTTTAAATTATGCTTATCATTTGCATTCCAGTGCTTCTGTTTCCCTATTCTCTATGTCTGCTCCACCCCCACAGAAATATTAAACTAAAGTTTATGAAAGAGCTCCAATGTTGTTGTTGTTGTTGTCTTTCGGCTTTTCCCGGTTAGGGGTCGCCACAGCGGAACTCCGGTCCGCTAATGATTGGCAGTAGATTTTCATGGTGCCGAGTTGCCAGCTCGATGCCCAACCTTCAACGAAGGCACGCCCATTCACGCATGTCTTTTGGAACGCCACTCGACCCACAGGGAGGACATGCAGACTCTACACAGAAGGCACTCCCAGCACACTAGCTGAGAATCGAAAGGGAGAACCTCTTGCTGTGAGTCAACAACACTACCGCTGTACCACCGCGGATCTGAAAGAGCTCCAATACTGACTTTATTTGATTGGATCCCTCTCTAGTTGAGCTGCTTATTCTAGAAGCTGTGACTCTGGTCTCCGCCCTTTATAGTAATCTGATACCCAAAGTCTCTCCCTCCCCTTTTTCACTGCTATTATCTGTTGTATAAGCTATTTATGTACTTTTCCCACCCACTGTTTTTTATAGATCCATGATACTGGGTGCCCGCTCTTCAGTAAACTTCCTTTACAGCATATTGGTTCCTGCTCATTTTCCCAGAGCTGAGCAAAGCATGCCATCCTAGCCTGTGTTCCAGAACTGTTTTAGTTGTATCCAGTGCCATCCAGGCAAAGCTAAGCGCTTTTTAATTGCCCTTTTGAGTAACTGCCACTAGTTCCTCCTTTTATTTGTGCATTTCACTGCATTCTTCTAAAAAATTGCTCTTCTTCTTCTTACTATTACTGCTGTAAGACTGTCTTGAAATTGCCTTCGGCAAGGGATTTCCAGCTATTTGTTTAAATGGTTTGAGGTAACACTGCACTTGTAGGTATCTTCTACTGTGTTTTTACATTAGGAGGACTAGATCTATTCATCTTGTGGCAGGAGGCGTTTGTCATTGGATCTGAGTTGGGAAACACACAAAACGGCTCATAGTATATTTGTTTTATTGGCTAAGAGGCTCATTAGTCAGTTTTCTGCTCTTTCTGAGCTGCTATAAATTCAGTGTGCTTGTGAGTAGCTACTCACTGCTCAGCGGTGGTTAGCAGTGTCCTGTAACAGTAGCAGACATCTAGAAAGCAAATTTTCCCTATAGAAAGGTCCATAAAACTGTATCCTACAAAGCAGTAAATATAGAGCAAATACCTTGCGCACCAACAAGCCACTGTGTAGCAACTGTTTCACGTTTACTGACTACCACTTAACCCTTAAAGAAACAAACACAATATGCAGGAGGTGCACTTACACAATGATACTGGAAGCTAAACTTTCACATATACGTGCATATCAGATTGTCGAAACCACACACACAACACCCACCTCACATATCATACAACATACACACAGACTAAAATATGCTGAGGCACATAAAAGCAATCTTCCTAAACAACAAAGATCACCTAGACTGTCCGTTGGCAAAGCTATGCCTCAGCAAGCCCAAAAGCACCACAAATATAGTCACACTCAATGGAACCCCAAACACTAAGCCCCCAAGGCAAGAAAACATACTTTCCAGGACTCTTGTCATAGGGGACTCCATTGTAAGACATACTGATGCCCCTCTAACCAGGGAATAAGGGAAAGATAAAGGTTAGTTGCTTATCTGGAGCCAGGATACACCACATCACGCATATGCTGAATACATAACACAGGTACCAGTATGATTCCACCACAGTCCATGCAGGTTTAAATGTCCTGGGCTGTACCTCCCTAGACAATATGACGGGAGACATTATGGCGCGCTCAGACTATGTGTCTCAGGCTGGTATGAGCCTAGCACTGAGCAGCATAATACCATCACCAAGGATGGTGCCACAATATGATCAAAAGATTATTGACTTTAATAACTGGATGTCTTTCTTGTATCATTCTAAGGGGATCCAATATTTGTCAGCATGGAGGGGGGGACAAAGCTAACATAACATGTTGCATTGCCAAGGATGGTCTGTACCATTCCCTTCTAGGATTTCAAATACTAGCTAAAACATTATCCAACCCATTAGTGCTTTTTCAGGCAATGCCAAATCGACAAACCAACTGACATAATAAAATCAACTCAACTGAATCTCATGGTGTTACTATTCAATGCAAAGAGCCTAAATAAAAAATACACTCCCTCCAGGCCCTCCTCACACTCCTGAATATAGATATGTGTGCAGTTATTCAGACATGGTTTAAAGCAGCAGACAGTACCCTGGCAATGCAACATTAGAGTGCCTTCCATACTTTTAGACCAGTAGCTGCACAGGCAAGGGCTAAAGGTGGAGATGTCTCGAAGTACATCAATAACAAGCACACCTCTAGGTTGGACAAACAGACAGATATGCTGGAGTTCCTCCATATGCAAATTACCATAGACAAATTCCTGTACCATATCCTGTATAGCTTATACGACACCCTCCATTTCCCAGGAAGCTCACAATGCATACTTGGAACTGCTGGATACACTTACCGTCCCTGCCTAATACCCTACTCATGGGAGACTTTACTCTTCTATAAACTGGGAACTCTACATGGCCTCAAATCTACAGTCATAGAGACTCCTGGACTTCGTAAATACAAACATCCTTGATCAAACAGAGAATATGCCCACTACAGGCTCCAACATACTGGACCTCGTACTCACAAATATAGGAAAATGCTGCACGCCCCTATGTCTCGTCCTTCAAGCAGTTTAATTTGAAATCAGAATCAACTCCATAATTCCAGCAAAATCAGTAATAAGAACTATTACAAGGCAAATTACCTTTTATTAAGTAATAGTCTGTCTAAATTCAATGCCCCTGCAAATCCTGAGAACAGAACAGCCTATGCTTAATTGCTCTCAGAACCTCTGTACAACCATGTCAATGGCTGCATGGAGGCCACTGTACCAACCAGAAAGTACAGTTTTGTACCTACCATAAATGTAGATGTCCAATAGGTATGCATCTGCAGTCATAACATATGGGTTGTCCTGCCTCAGGCAGCCCTTCGGTCGGCCGGATTCCAAAGTCTGGGTCTGGCTTCGGCTGATGTCGCACTTCACCCGACGTCATAGCTCCTGGGGTATAAAGGCATCAGCCGACGCCATTTTCCTCAGTGTTTCTTGCCCCAGATGCCAGGTGCCCTCTAGGTAGGCTAAATTTGTATAAAAGTAGAAAATTCCAAACAGTAGAAATCAAAAAGTATATACACATATATACATACAAACAAATACACCATAATAGATTCCCCCAGCTAGCTAAGAGAGGGGTAAGTACCCTAGAAATACCACAGAGGGGAAGGAGGGTGGGTAATCCTGACTGCAGATGCATACCTATCGGACATCTACATTTATGGTAGGTACAAAACTGTACTATGTCCTTCAAGGATGCATCTGCAGTCATAACATATGGGTAGAATACCATAGCCAAACTAGGGGAGGAGGCACTAAGATAATGATGGTGTAGTTAAGATCCCTTGTAAAACTGCAGTTGCAAAACCTGCTCGGGATCTGGAGTATAAAGGAAGATTGTAATGCTTGGCAAATGTATGCATGGAGCTCAAGTAGCAGCTTCTAAAATGTCTTTGGTAGCCACTCCTCGTAGGAAAGCTGTAGTGGTGGCTGTAGCTCTTGTGGAGTGAGGCCTGATATTTTCAGGAGTTGTCTTTCCATGAAATGAGTAGCAGAATCGAATGCAATTTCCTATCCATTTTGAGATTGTCTGTTTTGAAATTGCTTTTCCTTGCACTCCTGTTGCATATGCTACCAGAAGCTGGTCAGTTTTTCTGCTGGCCTTAGTTCTGTCCAGATAGTAGCGCAGTTGTCTGTGTACATCCAAGGTGTGTAGTAGTTTTCCCCCCCTGTTCTGTGGGTTAGGGAAGAATGTAGGTAAATGAATAGCTTGGTTCAGGGATACCCTGGATACCACCTTTGGCATAAAAGTAGGATTGGTTCTCAGAGACACTCTATCCTGGTGAAAAATAAGGAAAGGCTGCACTGCCATTAATGCCTGTAACTCAGATACCCTTCTTGCTGAAGTGATTGCTAGCAGGAAGGCAGTTTTCCAAGATAAGAACTGTAAGTCTGCTGTTGCTGCTGGTTCAAAAGGGGGAAGTGTTAATTTTTCTAGCACAAAATTGAGATCCCATGCAGGCAGAGGTGGTTTCCTTGGAGGTTTTACATTTTTGATCCCTCTCAAAAATTGTCTGAGGAGAGGATGAGAGAAGACAGGAGGATCCATGTTGTACTCTGCTGAAATTGCTGATGCATGAATCTTAATGGAAGAATAGGACAGGCCATTGTGGAACAGTTCTGCTAAGTATTCTAGGATGTGTGCTAGGTTTGCCAGTGTGACATTTGTTCCCTTTGCTGCACTCCAAATGAGGAATCTCTTCCATTTGGCTGAATATGTTTTCCTTGTGGAGGGTCTGCGAGCCTCCAGGATAATGTCCTTAACCTTCTGAGATAAAACAGGTTGGTTTTGTTTTATGCAATTTTCCAAGCAGTTAGCTGCAGGGTTTTTAAGTTTGGATGCAGGGTCTTGTAGTTGTTCTGCGTTAGAAGTAAAGGACATAGAGGTAGAGGCCATGAGTTCGTCCGAGACATGCTTCTCAGTAGCGGGTACCAATGCTGCCTTGGCCAGTCTGGAGCTATCAGAATTACCTTTGGCTGTTCCTCTCTGATCTTCAGTAGAACTTTGTACATCAATGGGAGAGGTGGAAAGGCATATACTGTCAGAGCCTTCCAGTTGAAAGAAAGGGAGTCCACCATCCAGGCTTGTGGGTGGTATACTCTTGAGCAGAATTTCTTCAGTTGGTGGTTGAGTGGGGAGGCGAACAGGTCTATCTCTGGCATTCCCCATTTCTTTGTTATGGTTTTGAAGATGTCTGGATGCAGCATCCATTTGTGAGCATCCGTGGTAGTTCTGCTTAAGCTGTCTGCTAGTGAAGTCTCTTTTCCTGGTACGAATCTGGCCTGCAGTTGGATGTTGAGATTCAGGCCTAAGTTCCACAGGTCTATTGCCATCCGGCATAGAGGGTATGAATGTGTGCCCCCCTGTTTGTTGATGTACCACATGACTGTGGTATTGTCCGTCCTTATCAGCAGGTGTCCTTGCTGGAGGAATGATTTGAATGCCTCGATTGCATGCTTCACTGCCAGCATCTCCTTTAGATTTATGTGTAGATTCAGCTGGTCTTGGGACCATAGGCCTTGGATACACTTGTCTTCCATGTGTGCCCCCCAGCCTAGGTCTGAGGCGTCCGTGGTGATGGTCTGCCTTGGATGTGGTTTGTGGAAAGGCAATCCTCTGTTGATCTGGCAGGCCTGAGCCCACCACAGGAATTCTTTTTTCAGGCATGGAATGATTGGTATCAGGGCTTCTAGACTGTGTCTGTGTTGAGACCATATATTCCTTAAGTACCATTGTAATTTTCTCATATGCAGCCTGGCATGTGGGATCAAGATTATGCAGGATGCCATGTAACCCAGGGCCTGCAGGACTTTCCTTGCAGTAAGGTGAGTTTGTCTTGTTAATGCCATGAAGTAGACTGGTAGTTGCTTTTGTTTTTCTTCTGTGAGAAAAGCCATCTGAGTTATTGTATCCAGTTCTGCACCCAAAAATGTTATCCTTTGGGATGGCACTAGTCTTGACTTTTGTATGTTGACTGTGTATCCCAAGGCTTGCAGCAGTTGTATGACATAGGCCAAATCCTTTATTATTTTTGTCTTGTTGTCCGCTTGTATTAGGCAGTCGTCCAGGTATGGGTAGATTTGAATTCCCTGAAGCCTGCAATGTGCAATTACTGATGCCAGGCATTTTGTGAATACTCTGGGCGCAGTAGATAAGCCAAAGGGCAATGCTGAGAATTGATAATGCTCTGATCCTGCAAGAAATCTGAGGTGTCTTCTGCAATCTGGTCGTATAGGGACATGCAGGTATGCCTCCTTGAGATCTAGAGTCACCAGCCAAGACTCCTTGCCCAACATGGGAAGAAGTTGCTGTAGGGTCAGCATCTTGAATTTTGGAACAATGAGATATGTGTTCAGTGCGGACAAGTCGAGAATAGGCCTCCATTGACTTTCTTTTCTTGGTACAAGGAATAGTCTGGAGTAAAATCCTTGGCCTTGTTCCATAGATGGTACCTTTTCTATTGCTCTCATCCTTAGTAAGCTGATGATTTGTTTTAGAGCCACTGATTTCTGGCTTAGTGGAAGGTTTGGCATTCCTCTCTTTTTTGGTAGAGTCTGGAAGTGAAACCTGTAGCCTTTGTCTATTGTTTGCAAAGTCCATTTGTCTCCTGTAATGCAATGCCAGTTTTTTTGAAAATAAAGCTAGCTTTCCACCCAAGGGTGCTTCCAGTTGTTCCCTGGTAGGTGGAATCAGAGCCAAGTCATTGTGTCTGTCCTGTGGAAGTGGTTGCAGTCGCAGCTGTGGCGGCACTTCTCTGGTTGGCAGGTTGCCACTGACGACCCCTGTAGGCAACCCTTGATTGACCTCTGCCTCTTGGGCGTCTATTTCTGCCTCTCTGTGCTCTGGTGGTGTCTGGAAAGGACCAATTCTTTGAAGGCCAATTTCTGATGAACCTCGGAGGTTGGACCTGCAAAAAATCCTTGACTGGACAGATTTTGCTTTTTCATCCACTTTCTTTAGAACCTCCTGTGCAGGGGAGCCAAATAAACTTTGTTTCTCCATAGGGGCATCTAGGAGTTTAGACTTAACATGGTCTGGCAAGGATTGTTCTTTTAGCCAGGCATGCCTTCGAATCACTGCTCCAGTCATAGCTGATCTAAATGAAGCCTCCAGTGCATCATAGCCACATTTTAAGAAATGATTACTGACCTGCTGAGAGTTGTGTACCAAATCCTGAAGGGACTTAACGGTCTAAAGGTTCAGGAGAGGACAGCTTTTTATTCAGCTGATCTAACAAAAATTCCTGGTACTGTATCATGTGAAACTGACAGTTTAAAGCCCTGGCAGAAAGAGTAGCAGAAGTATAAACCTTTTTACCCCATCTCTCTAATGCTCTTGATTCTCTTTCAGGGGGTAGGGGTTTTTTGGCAGAGGCAGCTGCAACACCTTTAGGGCCCTGAGAAATGGTTTCTGGGTCTGCAGCATGGGCCTTATACAAGTGGAAGTGAGAATCCGGGATGCTGTAGTATCTGTCAGGTTTGGCAGGGGCCAGGGGAAGAGAATCAGGGGCAGTACTGGCATCATTGTATGCATCATCAACAACTGATAGTACAGGTGGTATGGCTAAAGGCCTATGCTGTGGTAAGTGTAAAAAAGTCCTTAGCCTTTTCCTAGAATCAGAAAAATCCTGACCCTGCCATTGGAAGTGTTCCCTCATTGAGTGTAGAGTTTCCCCAAATGAAAATTCTTCTGGAGGGGAGGCAGAAGGAATGGAGTCTTCTGCATCAGAATCCTCATAAGGTGAGTATGGTCCTTCCTGATGGTCAGATAAATCTGAACCATCCGAGGAATAGTCAGAGGAGAGAGGTTCAGGGGGTTCAGACCTAGGCCTCTTTTCAGGGCCTGTCTGGGTGAGGTTGGGATCCCTGATCAGAGAAATAAGGTCCTCAGCAAGGCTGAGAATCTGAGAACTAGAGGTAGGTCTGTGAGAGGGAGCTTTTGTAGGTAAGGCCTTGGAAAGTTTAGCTGCTTTAGCTCTGGAGAAGGCCTTGATAGACATAGAAGCAGGGGGTCTAGCTGCCCCACGTGCAGGAGTAGAGATGTCCAACGGAATGGTGTCAGACAAATCTTGTGTGCCTGCTTCTTCAGTAGGAATTTCTGTAGCTGACTCAGCCGGGGCCTGTGTGGCCTCGGTTGTCGGAGGCATGCTTTCGGCCGAAGGGAGAACCGAGGTCTCGGTTTCAGCCGAAACCGAGATACTTGTGGTAGGCCTAACAGTGGTTTCAGCCGAAACCGCGGGCCGCGAGTGTCGGTCCTTTTCCTTGCGTTTTTTAGATAAATGTGTAGTCGGAGTCTCCGACGGCATTTTATATGCAAAAGCGGAGCCAAAAAACTCTTCAGCAAACTCCGACCGACGTCTAAGTGTCCGTCGGTTGAAGGAAGCACAGGCTAAACAAGCTGATACGTCGTGGTCTGGGCCTAAGCAAGGAAGGCAGTAAGAGTGGAAATCCTTATGAGGCATTTGTTTTCCACAAGTTAAACAATTATTTACTTTGTCTGACATCGGCTGGGGCAAGAAAGTGTCCTCAACGGGGTACTTAGCTTTTTTAGAAGTCTTCGGTAGCTGAAATCTCTGGATCTGACCGACCGGCACTTGCGAACAGCTTCTGCTTCGGGCACCGCGCGGCAAGAAAGACTGAGGAAAATGGCGTCGGCTGATGCCTTTATACCCCAGGAGCTATGACGTCGGGTGAAGTGCGACATCAGCCGAGGCCAGACCCAGACATTGGAATCTGGCCGACCGAAGGGCTGCCTGAGGCAGGACAACCCATATGTTATGACTGCAGATGCATCCTTGAAGGACATGTAAGCTCAGAACTAACACCAGAAACAAACCACCCTGGTGGCATCCCAAATTAAATCAGAAAGTGTAATGCTCATAAAGACAAAACCTTCCTCATTAGTAGGCAACTAAGACTGTTAATTAGGTCAGACGAAGCCACCTTTGAGATTAACATTGTCTCCCAGATGCCAGACAACCATAAGGCATTCTTTAGTTATGTCAGTAACCTTAAGGGCAACACACAGCCATGTGCTGAACTGGTGGTTTATGGTGCCACATCCACCAAGCCTGGTGATAATGTAAACCTGTTAGCAGACAAATTCAGTTTCTATTTCATCCCTCTCTCACCCCCAACCATTCCCCCAAAAATAACTCAAACATAACCCCACCAACTACTATAAGTAGGGAGCATGAACTGGCTGCATTCACCAAAGCCAAGAACACAACCTCAGTGGGCACCAATAACATCCCAGGATGCCTCCTGAACAGTCTAAAATATGACTCATCAGGATATCTGGAGTTACTATTTAACTACAGTCTTAAAACAGGCTTTGTGCCACGGGAATGGAGGACTGCAATGGTTATTCACCTTAATAAGGGAGGACCATCAACAGATCCTTAAAACTAAAGACTCATTAGTCTTACTAGCTGTGATGACCCACCACTGGAGTAGTAATCAAAGAGCCTCAATCCTCACCACTGGCAACACTGGGACACATACACTGGGAGAATAAAAGGTACACACACAGTATTTCCAGATGCAGCTCTCTGCATCAAGTGCAACTTCCCTTAAGAGCACACAGAGACCACAGTCAGTCCAGGGCTGGTTTCTCCCTCTTTCTCCAGATCTCCAATAAGACTCCCGACTGGCACAGCTATAGAGCTGAAATCTCAGCTGAGTGGCCAAGCCAAGACCTCCAGCACCCTCTGTATCCAACCAGCGCTTCTTTGAGGTTTGATTTACACACACACACACACACACACACACACACACACACACACACACACACACACACGCAAACACACGCACGCACACACACACACGGGAAAGGCTGACACAGGTTTACTAGCTATGCCCCCTTTTGCTCAGACTACAAGGTAGTTATTACTGCCACCAATCACTCCTTATCAGCTACTTTATTTAAGGCCCTTAGCAAAGGGTGTCCAATCTTACTGCGTAATATTAATATTAATACAAAAAAGAAGTTATGTACTCACCATAACGTTCCATCTGAGTAGATCTACTTCATTTGTCTTCAAACTGTGGGTCCTCGGATCCATATCAGATCTGACAAGGACGCATTTTCCAGCTATGGCTCCGAGCTCTATGCCCCTCCCCTACCCATAATGCCCCCAGTCTCCCTTCTCCCTTCAGATCGAGTTTGCTGCCCAACATATAACCCTTACCCATCTACACAAGGACTTATCCTCCAAGAAAACTTACGACCAGATCCCTTAACTCCCAGCATAAGCAAAGATCCTGACAGAAAGGGACCAGAACAAGGGACATAGAGTATCTTGAATGATAAGGTCAGGGGGAAGGAGGGGGCTAACAGTTGAAGACAAATGAAGAAGAACTACTCAGATGGAACGTTATGATGAGTACATAACTTCTTTATCTGAAGCAGTTTGCTTCATTTGATCTTCAACCTGTGGTACAGAGTCCCCAGCACCGCAGAGCCAAAGGATGCTCTACTTCTAGAAACCAAATCCAGCTTATAATGAAAAAAAAATGTGTAAATTGAGGCCCAAGTGGCAGCTGAACAAATATCATCCAAGGAGAGCCTAAACCAAAAGGTCAGAGACGTAGCCATGGATCGGGTCGAATGAGCCTTCACTTTTCCTGAAAGAGACAAACCTCTATCCGAATAACCCAGGCAATGCATAGAGAAATCCAGTGAGCAACAGTCACTTTTGAAAAAGGTTTGCCTAAAAAGGGCTTGGCATAGGACACAAAAAGTTGATCAGACTTGCGTAAAGATTTAGTCCTGTGTAAATAAAATCTCAACTGCCTATGAACAATGTAATTTGTGTTCCCCTTTGTTCTGACAGTTCGAAAAAAATACTGGCAAATTGACAGTCTGATTGATATTAGACTCCGAGGCTACATTAAGAAGAAAAGACAGATTAGTACTTAGCGAGACTGTATCTTTGTGGAAGATCATATAAGGGACTTTGATGGAAAGAGCTTGGGAGTTCAGACACTCTTCTAGTGGATGTAATGGCAACCAGAAAAGCAGTTTTCCAGGTCAAATATTGCAGATCCACAGAGGCTGCAGGTTCAAAGGGGGGGGGGCAATGCCTGCAACAATAAAGTGAAGTCCCTCAGAGGAATGGGATCCCTGACCGGAGGTCTGATGAGGAAGACACCTTTGAGAAAGGTCTTACAGATTTTCAAAGAAACTAAAGAAGACATATCCACTCCAGCCTGAAAATTAAAAATTGTGGCTAGTTGGCCTTCACCGTAGAAGAACTAGCACCTTAATGAAAAATGCTAACTAAAAATTCTAGAACCGCTGGAAGTGGTGCAGTGAAGGGATCCAAAGACCTCTGAATGCCCCACATCAAAAAATATTTCCATTTACTGCGACAGATTTTCCTAGTGGACGACTTATGAGCTGCCCCCAGAATGGATTTAACTGGAGAAGACAAACTGGGAGTCCTAAGAATCATGGGAATCGGAGCAGCCAAGTAGTCAGATTCAGACTGGATGAGGGATCCTCAAGGGATGTGAGAGCATATCCGGGACTGGATCCAAAGTCCATGGAGAGACAACTAGATGAGACCGGACTAAGGGAAACTAAACCTGTCGAGGCCAGAATGGGGCGATGAGGATAACAGTGCTCTAGCCTTAGAGCTTTCTGTAGAAATTTTGACATGAAGGGAAGAGGAGGAAATGCATAAAGGAGCCCAGTAGGCCAAGCATGAATCACAGCGTCTCTGGGGGCTTCCCCAGGCAGGAGGTTCAGAGCGAAGAACTTGCTGCATTTCACATTGGAAGGAGATGCAAAGAGATCACAGCAAGGGCGACCCCACATTAGGAAGATCTGTTCTGCTACTGAAAGTTTCAGAGACCACTCGTAGGGCATCAGGATGGATCTGCTGAGCCTGTCCGTTAAGATGTTGGACCATCCTGGGATGTGCGTTGCCACCAGAAAACGGCTGGTGGAAATCGCCTATTCCCACACTCTCATGGCCTTTCAGCATAATGGGTAAGATCTGGTTTCCCCCTGGTTGTTGATATACCAGACTACTGACATGCTGTCTGTCTGAATTGCAATTGTTCCCAGAGGAAGATGAGGATGTAGGGCTAGCAACACGAGAAGAACCGCTCTCTTCTCTAGGACGTTGATGTACAAAAAGGTCTCGTGAGGGGACCATGTGCCTTGGATCATCCTTCCTGAGCAATGCACCCCCCCACCCGAGCAGGGAGGTGTCCATGGTCACTGTGGTTTGGGGTGGAGGAGGTTGAAAAGGACATCCTTCATGGAAATCCGGGGACTGAATCTACTACCAAAGGGAGCTTTTGCACACCTTCGGGATCCTCACTGGAAAAGACAAAGGGAGGTCTAACAGAGACCACTGTACCACTAAAGTTCACTGTAGAACCCTCATGTGGAGGCATGCCATGGGGAGAAGATTTATTGTGGCTGCCATAGAATCTAAAGCTCTTAAGGCTGTTTCAGCTGTGGGTGAGTGGGTCTGTAGAATATGCAACATACGACTCCTCAAGGTGCGTATCCTGCCTGAGGTGAGGAACACCTTTGATTGTATTGTGTCCAGCCATGCCCCAATGAACTCTAAAACCTGGATCGGGTGAACAGCTGACTTGTTCCAATTGATAGTAATGCCCAACTTGTTGGTTAACAGAAGGAAGGAGTCCCTGGCTTGACATAGTAGATGCTCTGAAGGGGCGGTAAAGAGCCAATCGTTCAGGTACGGAAAGACATGAATGCCCTGAAGCCTCAGATGAGCTGCTATCACTGCCATAACCCTGGTGAACACCCAGGGGGCTGTGGTGACACCGAAGAGGAGGGCACAAAATTGGTAATGATTGGCTCCCAGCCAGAAGTGGAGGAATGTCTGGGAATGCCTGTGCATTTTGATGTGATAGTACGCATTCTGGAAAACTATCAAGCACACCCAGTCTTTTTCCTGCAGAAAGGACAGGATGGATTGGATCGTGACCATCCAGAATTTTGTCTTGGTTACTGACAGGTTCAAATGGGACAGATCCAAAATTGGTCTGAGGTCCCCCATCTTTTTTGGCACTAAAAAGAACCTGGAGTGCACCCTGGATCCGGATTGGTCTTGGGGGACTAGCTGGATGACTCGTTTTCTTAGCAGTGACTCTATCTGCACTGCTGCTTCCTCCCGCTGTGTGGGGGGGACGTCTATGAGGGTTTTGTTTGGAGGGGGTGAATCCTTGAAAGGGACAAAACAGCCTCTGGTTATGACTCGCAACACCCACTGATCTGTTGTGATGGACTCCCATGCTAGTGGGTGGAGCAACAGATGACCCCCGACTGCCTCCAGAGATGGACAGCTGGGCAACCCCTCAGGGTTGCTGTCCAGGTCTGTCCAAGAACGATTCTCGAGACCTGGAATTCCTAGGACCCCCTCTGCCTCTAAGGTGGCGTCTATCATATACCCCTCTGCCTCTGGGGAAAGGTGAGTCCTGAGCATCTCAGGAAAATGCCTGAGATTTGTGGAACCACATCTTCTTTTGACCTCATTGGTTCCTGGAAAAGGACCTGTGAGGTGGACAGAAGCAGACTCCCGATGGCAGACAGTGTCTTCCCGTCCTTCTTGCTCTGGACTAGAGTCTCACTGGCTGTCTTCCAAAAGAGGGAGGAACCATCATAAGGGGCATTGGTGAAAGATGCCTTGAAGGGCTCCGAGAATTGGTATAAGTGGAGCCAGGCATGGCGGTGAACGGCAATGCCTGACCCCGCTGCCTGTCCGGCTCCCTCCATGGCATGGAAGAGCAAACGCATAGATGTGTTGGCAACAGAATTGAGGGTGGCCATTCAAATGTCAAACTTCTTCCTGTCCTCCGCCGACATGGACCTTGGGGTCAACTCCGCGAGTTCTTTAACCAGGTCTCTCTGAAGACGAATAATGTGCACCATACAGTTCAGCACTCTCACGCAGAAGGTCGCTGAAGCATAGACCCGCTTCCCAAAATGGTCCAGCATCCTCAACTCTCGGTCAGGAGGATGGACCATGGAACTCTCCTGGGCGAGTTCCTTCTTGGTGGCAGCCGCAACCATCATCGCATCTACAAGGGACCCCTTATGCCAACAAAGTCTATCAACAGGGGGACTCAATACCTTATCCTGACATTTGGGTATGGGCTCTACGGTGTCCGGCTCCTTCCACGCCCTAGATGTTATTAGATCCACGAGTGGATCAGCAGGAAGGGACACCCAAGAGGTAGATGGGCCCGAGCCGAATGCCTCCAGGAACATGGGCTCGTTGGAGATTGGTTTGGGGGCAGACCAACCCCCCCTTTGGCAGAGGATCTCCATGATATTTCCAAATGAAACATCCTCGGGGGTGATCTTGGGGAAAGTACAGTTTTGTACCTACCATAAATGTAGATGTTCGAGTGTACACCCTGCTGCAGTCATCACACTTGGTTTATCCTGTCGTCAGGCGGTCCATGATCGGCGAATTCCAAAGTCTTGGTCCGGCGTCGGTTGCTGTCGCTTCTTCCCAGACGTCAGTGCGCCAGGGGTATATATAATGGAACCGATGCCATTTTCTTCAGTTTTTCTTGCCCCAGATGTCAGGTGCCCCCAAAAAGGTGGTCAGTAATTAGTACCAAATTAAGTAATTTTTGCACAAACACAAAATCCCTCCAGCTATAAGCCAATACATCAGGAAGGTATTGTAGAGATTTAGCCAGTCAGATCAGAGGGGATGGAGGGAGGGTAACCTGGACTGCAGCAGGGTGTACACTCGAACATCTACATTTATGGTTGGTACAAAACTGTACTATGTTCATCGTGTTACCCTGCTGCAGTCATCACACTTGGGTAGAATCCCAAAGCTAAGGATGGGTGGAGGAGTTATAGAGGGTTAGAGGAGGCTAAAAGGCCCTGCAGAACTGCAGTGGCGAAGCCAGCCCTAGTCTTAGAGTAAAGTGGTAAGTGATAGGGTTTGGTAAAGGTGTGTACAGAACTCCAAGTTGCAGCTTCCAAAATCTCCTTGGTTGGAACCCCCCTGAGGAAGGCTGTAGATGTAGCTGTTGCCCTGGTAGAGTGGGGCCTAACGTAGCAGGAACTGGTTTTCCATGATGGGTATAGCAAAAACTAATGCAATGTCCTATCCATTTGGAAATGGTTTGTTTTGATATAGCTTTCCCTTGTGAAGCTGTAGCATAGGATACATAGAGCTGGTCAGATTTTCTGAAGGCCTTAGTTTTATCCAAGTAGTAACGAAGTTGCTTGTGAATGTCCAAGGAATGCAGGAGTCTTTCTCCTTTGTTCTGTGGATTTGGGAAGAAGGTGGGTAAGTGAATGGTATGATTTAAAGCCACACTGGAAACCACCTTAGGCATGAAGGAAGGATTAGTTCATAGAGAAACTCTGTCTTGATGGAAAATGAGGAAAGGTTCCACTGCCATTAGTGCCTGCAGCTCTGAGACTCTTCTAGCTGAAGTTATTGCTAGCAGCAGGGCAGTCTTCCATGATAGGAACTGTAGATCTGCAGAGAAAGCTGGTTCAAAGGGAGGTAGCGTAAGTTTTTCCAGAACAAAATTGAGGTCCCATGTTGGTGTAGGTGCTCTCCTGGGGGGCCTGATGTTTTTTGCCCCTCTGAGGAACTCCCTTAGAAGTGGATGTGAAAATAATGGTGGTTCCGTGTTGTAGTGGGCTGAAATAGCTGATGCATGGATTTTAATGGAAGAAAAAGAAAGTCCTTTGTGCAACATCTCAGTTAAATACTGTAGAATCTGAGGCATGTGAGGCTGAAGTGTGTTTTGGCCTTTAGCTTGGTTCCAGGCACAAAACCTTTTCCATTTGTCCGATTAGGCCTTCCTGGTGCTGGGCCTCCTAGCCTCCAGAATAACATCCATAACTGCTTGGGAAAGAGGAGCTGGCCAGATGCTTAGTTGATGTGCCATGCAGCCAGATTTAAGGTTTTGAGCTGGCTGTGAAGAAGCTGATTGTTTTGCTGTGTGAGCAAATGGGCAATTTGTGGTAAAATCCAAGGTGGGCCCTGGGCCATATTCCTCAATAGTGGGTACCAGTGCTGGCGTGGCCAGTCTGGGGCTATGAGTATAAGTTGTGGTCTCTCCTTTCTGACTTTCAGAAGCACCTTTGTGAGGAGAGGCAATGGAGGGAAGGCATATACTGTCAGGTTTTTCCAACTGAATGAGAGTGCATCCACTTTCCAAGCTTGATGGTGAAGTGTCCTTGTACAAAATTTTGTCAGTTGATAGTTTTGAGGACTGGCAAACAGGTCTATGTCTGGAAGGCCCCATTTTTGAGTTATCATTGCAAATACTTGTGGATCCAGTTTCCACTTGTGGGGATCCATAATGTTTCTGCTGAGGTCGTCTGCCAATGTGTTCCTTTTTCCTGGCAGGAATTGAGCTTGTAACTGAACTTGGTAAGCCAGAGCTGTGTTCCACAAGGTCATTGCTTGCCTGCATAGAGGGTAGAAGTGTGTACCCCCTTGTTTGTTTATGTACCACATTACTGTGGTGTTGTCCGTCCTTATTGCAAGTTGCCCTGGATGTAATAGATTCTTGAAGGCAGTCAGAGCATTCTGTACAGCTAGCATCTCTTTTTGATTGATGTGCAGATTCCTTTGTTCTGCAGTCCATATGCCTTGAACGCACTGTCCTGCCATGTGTGCCCCCCAGGCGTAGTCCGATGCATCTGTTGTCATAGTTTGCCTGGCTGGGGGCAAGGTGAAAGGCTGTCCCTTGTTGAGGTGACATGCCTGTGACCACCATAGAAACTCCTGTTGTAGGCAGGGAATGAGAGATATCATTGTGTCCAAGCTGTGACTGTGTTGAGACCATACACTTTTTAGGTACCACTGTCATTTCCTCATATGTAGCTTTGCAAATGGTATTAGTAGTATGCAAGATGCCATGAAGCCCAAGGCCTGCAGAATTGTTCTTGCAGGTAGTTGGGTCTTTGTTGCCATTGTTTTGAAATATTGAGTCAGTTGTAGTTGTTTGTCTGGCGTCAAATAAGCCTTCTGGGCCGTTGTATTCAAGCTGGCACCTAGGAATGTCATATTTTGTGAGGGTACTAGTTTTGATTTCTTTTCGTTTACTGTGTACCCCAGGCAACTTAGAAGATGTTTTACAAAAGTCAGATGTTGTAAGAGGATGTCCTTGCTTTCTGCTTGGATGAGGCAGTTGTCCAGGTATGGGTATATTTGAAATCCTCTTTGTCTGCAGTATGCAATTACTGGTGCCAGGCATTTTCTGAAGACCCTAGGCGCAGTAGATAAGCCAAAGGGCAGTGCAGAGAATTGTTAATGGGTTGAACCTGCAATGAAATGGAGGTATCTTCTGCAACTTTGTCTGATAGGGACATGAAGGTATGCCTCCTTGAGGTCCTACGTTACTAGCCATGCTTTCTTGCCCAACATGGGAAGAAGCTGCTGTAGTGTTAGCATCTTGAATTTGGGTACTTGTAAGAAGGTGTTTAGGGTTGAAAGGTCCAGAATTGGTCTCCAGGCATTGTCCTTTCTGGGAACTAGAAAGTGTCTTGAGTAAAATCCTTGGCCTTGCTCTCGAGCAGGAACCAGTTGAATGGCTCTCATGTCTATGAGAGCTGTAATTTGTTTTTGTATCTCTGCCCATTGATTTTGTGGCAGGTTTGGCATTTCTCTTTTCATTGGCAAGGTGTGAAAATGGAATCTGTATCCTCGTGAAATTATGTCTAGGACCCATTTGTCCTTTGTGACAATGTGCCAGTTGTCTAAAAAAAGTGCGAGTTTTCCTCCCAAGGGGGCTGCCAAGAGAGTGTTGCTTGGCCAGATGAGGTGCAAGTCATTGAGTTTGCCTTCTGGTAGTTTGGGACCTGTCTTCTCCTCCCTTCTGTGTTGCAGTGCCCCATTGTCGAGGTTTGTACTGGGCTTGTGGTTGTCCTCTGCCTCTTGGATGTCTGTATTTACCCCTCTGTGGTCTGTCAGTAGCTGGAAAGGACCAATTTTTTGTTGGCCAATTTCTGCTGAAGTGAGGGGGCTGTACCTGTAGGAAATCTTTGACTGTCTGCATAGATTTTGCCTTATCCTCCATTTTCTTTAAGACTTATGCTTTAATTCCAAAAAGAACATCCTGTTGTAAGGGAGCATCTAGAAGCTTTGCTTTAACATGATCAGGCAGAGTTTGTTCCTTTAACCAAGCATGCCTACGTATAACAGACCCAGTGACAGCTGCTCTGCAGAAAGCCTCCAAAGAATCAAATCCACATTGTAAAGTATGTTTGCCCACCTGTTCAGTTGCATGCAAAAGATCCTGCATTTCTTTCAATTCAGACTGTTGAGGGAGTGTGCTCATTTTTTTGTTTTAACTGAGACATTAGAAATTGCTGATATTTTAGCATGTGAAATTGGCAATTTAGTGCCCTCATAGCTTTCATAGGGTACAGGATTTTTTGCCATAGAAGCCTTAGCCCCTTTGGGACCCTGGGAGATAGTCTCTGGATCAGCAACAGGACTTTTATAAAGAAATTTGTGGGAATCAGGCACTCTATAGTATCTGTCAGGTTTGGCCGGAGCAGGAGGCAGAGAATCTGGGTTCAAACTGGATTCTAAGTAAACATCATCCACAATGTCTAAAACTGGGGGGATGGCAAGTGGTCTGTGCTGGGGGAGTAAAAGAAACTCTCTGAGCCTTTTCTTTGAGTCAGAGTAGTCCTGACCTTCCCAGTGAAAATGTTCCCTCATAGTGTGTAAAGTTTCCCCAAAGGAGTAGTCTTCAGGAGGAGAAGCTGAGGGAATAGAATCTTCAGCATCAGAATCTTCATAAGGGGAGAAGGAGTAATCTTGATCCTCAGAGGAGCCTGAGGAAATAGACAATTGTTCAGAGGAGGCATAATCTTCCTCTTGTCTAGGCCTTTTGCCGGGTGGGGGTTGGGAACCACTGATTAAAAAGATCAAATTTTCAGCCATTTTGAGCATCTGTTTCTTAGGCATGGGGCCTTGAACTGGAGACTGAAGTGAAGTCTTTTTAGGTTTAATAGGAGTCTTAGTCTTAGGATACGCTTTTATGGTGAGCGCCGTCGGTCTGAAGACGCCTTCAGAAACCGAAGGTGTTTCTGCAGCACCGACATCTTTGTGAGCAGTGTCGTCGGTATGGGCTAAACAAAATGGCTGCGTAGGCCTAATAGTTTCCGCCAAAAGTTCCGAAGTGGTCTCGGGTTCCAGATCTGCGGCAATCAGGGGCTGCGTCGGAGCCTCATTGAAGACCGGTGAACCGGAGACCGGACCATCCGAGGCCTCGGAGTCTGGCTTGGGTCTAGGCTGCCTGTCCTTATCCTTGTGTTTTTTGTGCACGCCGGTAGTCGGTTGCTCCGACGGCATTGTGTAGCTAAATTTTCTACCGAAGTAGTGTCGTGCAAAATCAAAGCGTTTTTTTATAGTACGCTTATTAAACCTAGCACAAAAACGACAATGTCATGGTCTGGGCCTAGGCAAGGTATGCAGTAAGAATGAAAATCCTTTATTTGCTTCCCACAAGAAATACAATTGTTAACTTTTTCTGACATCGGTCTGAGGCAAGAAAAGTTTCCCCAACGGGGTACTTAGCTTTACTGAAGACTTCGGATCTGAAATTCAACTTTGAAAATCTCAGGAGTCGGCCGACCGGCACTTGCGAACTGCTTCTGCTTCGGGCACCGCGAGGCAAGAAAGACTGAAGAAAATGGCGTCAGTTCCATTATATATACCCCTGGCGCACTGACGTCAGGGAAGAAGCGACAGCAACCGACGCCGGACCAAGACTTTGGAATTCCGGCCGACTGCGGGACCACCTGACGACAGGATAACCCAAGTGTGATGACTGCAGCAGGGTAACACGATAAACATCCTTCCCCTTCATCCAAGTCCGTGTCCTCTGTGAGGGACTCTGGTGGAGAGTCCAAGTGCCTCCTTTTGCATGTGTGTTTGCGGGGGAGCTTCTCAGGAGGACCCTCTGGGGAGACCTCGGAAGTGGGTTGTTCCAGGACTGGAACATCCTGAGGCAATACAGCTGTGGGCTGTGCATGAGAGGGGCAAGATGGGCGGACCTGCACTCAAGGCCAGGGGGGGTCTGGGCGGAGTCCAAAGATGAGATAGTCAAAGGCCTCGACCCTGTGAGAACCCTCTCCACCAGATCAAATGCAGAGGGGAAACGGACCTCCTTGGCTGAATTGCAGAGACCATACCCCTCTGATCCACCTGGAGAGTCAGAGCCAAGCCTCCAGATGCTGAGGGGAATGCTCCTCTCTGGCAAGCCCGGAGCAGAGAGCACCTCCTCGGATCCAACCCAGAGGCTCCGGCTCCGAGAGGTCAGATCCGACACACTCAGGGCACTGGCCGGCATCAAAGTACAGGGTACCATCAGCGCCGACTCCTGGACTCCGACCTTCCACAGATCCATCAGCTCCGAAACTGCGGGTCGAATCGGAGAGGGAGTAATAGGTCTGAAAACTGGTTGGAAGATGCCTGCTCTGGTGGGAGAAAGCACTGGCAAGACCCCCATCTGAATTTGAGTGTGGATAAATCTCCGCATCATCTTGTCCATCTCCACTTTGGAAAGGCTCTGGGTGGAGCGGGAGGATGTCACCTAAGTGGGCCTGGATAGCCGGTGAGGGGAAGGACTATGGGGTGACTGGCTGATCAGGACCTCAGGCTTGGGGTAAAACCTCAGGGATCAGAGCCGAGGTGAAGAAGGCCTGGAAACAGGCTTGGTCTTCGGAGGAGGGCCGGTCTCAGACAAGTAGTCGGGGGAGCACTTACGAGGCTGGTCTTTCTTGACCTTATCCCCTTGCCCAGACCTCTTGGCAGGAGGGTGAGTCCCTGAGGCCAAGGAAAGGGAAGAAGAAGAAGCAGCAGCCACTGCTGATTTGGCCGGAGAAGGAGGGACGTCTGTCCTGGCTGTGCAGGGCAAATGGCCCTTCACAATTAGTTTGTCCTGCCTGTCCTTAAGAGCTCTGGGGTTAAACCCAGCGCAAATAGGACAGGGGACTGGAGATGAGCCACCCCCAAACAGAGTGTGGTCATCCGCTGGGGAAAGCTTATGGCCACACTCTGTGCACCCCTTATATCCGGGTTCTGGGGTGTCCACCATGCCAAAACACAGGATTTTAGCCAACACACATGTACACACTCTAAAGAAAAGAGGGAGGAAGAGAAAAGCCTATGAGAGGAAGGATTGGCTACGGAGAAACCTGAGAAGGTACAGGAAAGGTTCGAAAGGAAGAAATTCTAACATTTTTAGACGGTTTACCCAATAACAAACTCTGGAGCTCGGACCACATTGCTATCGCTATGGTGGCAAACAAGATCTGAAGGGAGACTGGGGGCATTATGGGTAGGGGGAGGAGCATGGAGCTCGGAGCCGTAGCTGGAAAATATGGCCATGTCGGATCCAATATGGATCCGAGGACCCACATGTTGAAGATCAAATGAAGTAAACTACTTCAGATTGGTAGTTTGACCAAGAGGAAGGCTACTAGGAGTGGCACACACAGTGTCACCAAATAAATATGCAAGTACTCTCAAAACTTAAACATCTCTAGACAGATAAGTCATAATGTAAGGTTTAAATATACTTAATAAATAATAAAAGAACAAGAAAATACACAGTATATAATCACAGTGACATCAGACTTCAAAATCACAGGAAATATTTAAAACAATATTGCTGGACAGTCTCAAATGAATAAAGAAAAATATCTAAACTAAGCTTTGCTATATTCCTGACTATATCTAAGATAATTATACTACTCACTAGTAACTTACTTCATCAGAGTAAGGCAGATGTGGTGAATGGTTCTTGCCAGGTCCAAGACAGAATACAGAATGCCATCTCTCTAAGAGACTCCTCAAATTAAGATCTCAAATATTACTGCTGGGATAGCTTGCAGAATGCCATTATTTCTTGTCATCTGACTCTATCCTATGTGCAACCCCCACAGTTAGAGCTGGCAGCATTTAGCATCTAACTGTGAAAGTGCATAGACCTCAGATCTTTGGCAGATGCTGGAAGACATAAAACAATTACATTCCTCCACATTTCAAGACAAGTAATTATTTTACCCAAAAGGCAAAACAGAAAGCTGCCAAGTACAGACATTATGTCTCCGGCCTAGCTTATAAGGTAATTTAATATCAGCTATTTTTCTGAAGTTAACCTCCTGTATTCCAGTTTCCACTGTTAACTTCAGAAAAATAGCTGACATTAAATTACTTTATAAGGTAGGCCAGAGACAGAATGTCTGTACTTGGCAGCTTTCTGTTTTGCCTTTTGGGTAAAATAATTACTTGTCTTGAAAGTTAACCTCCTGTATTCCAGTTTCCACTGTTAAGCCGCAGTGGTGCAGCGGTTAGCATTGTCGCCTCACAGCAAGAGGTTCTCCCATTTGATTCTCGGCTGGAGCACCTTCTGTGTGGAGTCTGCATGCCCTCCCCACGGTCGAGTGACGTTAAAGACATGCAGGTAGGTGCGAGCGTGAATGGGCGTGCCTTCTTTAAAGGTTGTGCTTCGGGCTGGCAACTTGGCACCGTAAAAATCCACTGCCAATCATGAGTGGACCAAAGTTCCACTGTGGCGACCCCTAACCGGGAAAAATTGAAAGTCTATTCCACTTTCCACTGTTAAAATATATACGTTTAAACAGTTACTGCCCATTCAATTCTCAGAGCGTCTTCTGTGTAGCGACATGCATGAATGGGCGTTCCTTCGTTGAAGGGTGTGCGTTAGGCCCAGCAAGCCAGCGCGTAAAAATCTACTGCCAATCATTAGCGGACCGGAGTTCCCCTGTGGCAACCCCTAACCGGGAAAAGCCAAAAGACACAAACAAACAAAAACAGTTACAATACTGCATGTACATTTATGTTCTCTTCCAGCAGGGCACACTGTGGTTACATTTTAAGCATAAGCACTTTATAAAATACCTTTTTAACATGTCTGTACAAACCAGTTTGATATACACTACATACAGTTCTAATACAGTTATAATACAAGCATCTTATATAAATCATGCTGATATTCACAAATGACATTCAATTATTTACAAAATTCCAGCCAGCTGTGCTGACAGTATCTCCTTTTGTGACACTAGTCTTATTTGCAAAGCACCGTCCTCAGCCTCAACAGGCAAATAAGACATGTCAAATCCCCTAAGGGTAACTTTCAGAAAAAAATAAGCAATCACATCCAAGGATAACCATAAGGCATTTTACAGCTATGTACATAGCCCAAAATGTAGAACCCAAGCATGTGCCCAACTTGTGACTAATGGTATCACACACACTGATCCCTGCAGTGATAGCAAACCTGCTAGCAAGCAGATTTGGCAAAAATTTCACTCCCTTATCCCCTCAGAACTTATCCCAACTTCCTCCCAACTCTACATATCCAAAGAGCAGGTCATTAAAGCCTTGTCTAAGGCAAAAAAACACAGCCTCAATAGGACCAGACGGCATCCTAGGCTGTCTTCTAAACAAACTAAAACATGTACTAGCATCACCATTAAGTACCCTATTCAATCACAGCCTAACCACTGGCTTTGTTCCTGCAGAATGGAGAGCAGCAACAGTTATTCTCCTCCACAAAGGTGGCTTAGCAACAGACCCAGGGAATTATATACTCATAAGTCTGAACAGCCTCATCTGTGGAGCCATGGACCTCATAAATAAAGACATAGGTGACCTCCAAAATTTGGATGCAACCTAATTCGGCTTCGTCAATGACAGCTCCTGTCTGTTAAACTGGGTGGATCTCTTTGAAAATGTGACCAGGGCAAATCTATGTACACAGCAAATCTTGACTTGGCAAAGGCCTTTGACACAGTCCCACACTCAGGCATTACCGATAAACTTGGCAAACTGAATGTAAACCCCTTTGTTGTAAGATGGGTTGACAACTGGCTCACAAACCAGTTACACTAAGTGGGTGATTCCACATCAACCAGCAGACCTGTCATTAGCGGGGTGCCACAAGGGTCATTGCTGGGCTCCCTACTGTTTATTATAAACTTCTCAGAAGTTCAGGCCAAAACTAAGGGGCTGTGGCTGACCAAGTCTGCAGATGACTGCAAACTGGGTGCAATTACTGAATCCCCATATGATGTTAGTATACTTCAGGATGGTCTTACACAGACCAGCAGCTGGTGTCTTAGTCATGGTGTCGGTAAAAGCAATGCCCTTTCACACTATCAAATTAACAACAATACCCTATGAACCTACAAAGTGGTAAGAGATCCGGGATCACAAGTAGATTGTGACCTTAACTTTGACCACAATGTGTGTACACTAGTAAGGAAGGCTTTCTGTGTAGCACAGTTGATTAGTAAAGGCATCGCCTCTACATCAAAGGAGGTTGCAACCCCTCTATACTTGTCACTAGTCAGCCCATAATCGAGTATAACACCCCTTTCGGCATGTGCCATACAAAGCACCTGCAGCCATTAAAGAGACCTCAGAGGTTTCTAACGAAGAAGATCAAGGAACTCCAGCATGTGCCTTAAACAGAACAACTAAAGTCCCTACCACTATACTCAATATCGTATAAACTTCTTAGGGGAGATTTATACCGGGCTTACAGAGCAATCTACGACCCAAGCCTAATGAATTTGTGCACATCTGTAAATCGAACAGAACTACAGCTACACATTCCCGGGATCAGGTTCCTATTACCTGATTGAATGTTTAGGTTAGCGAACACCTAAACTTCAATCTGGTAACAGCGAAAGCAAAAAACCACAAACGGCCAATTTAACGTAGGGGAAAGAATTCCCTTGGCCATTATGCAGATTTTGCCCCTTTCCCCACTGTTGGACTTGGTATACTTAGTGAGGGGGGTGTGGGGTACAAAGCCCCTACTACATTTTGGTTTAAATTTGTTTTTTTGCGGCCAAGGGAATTCATTCCCTATGTTAAATCGGCCATTCGTTGTTTTAATTTTTCGATATTACCAGATCAACATTTAGGTATTCACTAACCTAAACTTTTGATCAGGTAATATAGATGCCCCGGGATCTACATATGGCCTGCGACTTGAATAGGACATGCTGGAGGGACAGATTTTCTCCCAGTGACTGCCACATTTTTGGAATAGGCTGCCAATTCATGTGAAGCAGAGCACCTCTTTGACACTATTCAAAAGTAACCTGGACCAGAGGATGGGGGACTGTAAATTCTTACCAGGGATAGCACCCACAACCCTCCTGGACATGGGCAGTCATTACTAAATACAATCCTGGGTATTGACTACAGTATCTATAGTATTACACTGGGATGAAATGGCTAGGCTTGAAGTGACCTCCTGGTAGACAGCCTAGTAACCTCCTATGAGTCTAGGAATTATTAATAAGGATATAGGAGACCTGTAGACACTGGATACTTTCCAGTCTGGATTTGTCAAAGGAAGGTCACTGCCTACTAAACCTGGTGGACTTCTTTGAAAAGATCACTAAGGCAATGAATGACGAGAAAGTGAAGCATGCTGGCCAAAACATTTGATACAATGCCTCACTCGAGCATTATCAACAAATTTATGGAACTAGGTATAAAGCCCTTTAAAAAACCCTGGAGAGCTAGATTTGCACAGATATGACTCAAGAGGTTAGGATTGGTGAAGCTACCTCCATAAAGAGGCTGGTCACCAGTGGAGTGTCTCAGGCATCTGTGCTAGACTCATTCCTCTTTACCATCCACTTCTTGGAGTTCAAAGCCAACGTCAAAGGCCTATGGCTGATCAAGTTTGCAGATGACTGCAAGCTGGGAGCAGTCAATGAATCTTGCTAAGATGATAACACCCTTCAGGAAGATCTAACACAGATGAACACTTGGTGCCAAACCCAAGAAATGCATTATAGTACCTTTTGGGAAGTCTGTCACCCCATGTAACTAAGTCCTGAATAAAACACCCCTAAAAGTCGATTCACTAGTCAAGGGTTTAGTAATTCATGCAGACAGACTTCAACCAACATATGTCCAAGGTAGTAAGAAAATCCTTCTGTGTTACTCAACTTATAAGTAAGGACAAGGCATCTACATCCTGAGGGGTCAGCATACACTAGTCAGCCCTCATCAGACCCACTATAGAGTATAATGCCACCTTTGGTACGTAGCTGCCCAGACACATGCAGCATCTGGAATATCCACAAAGCTTTTTTTCAAAAAGAACACAGGGAGTAAATACAATGTACTACACTGATCACATCTGAGCCCAGTCTCTTTACTTTGTATCATACAGACTTCTGAGAGGTAATCTTTGCCTGGTGTACAAGGCATCAGTGGACCCTGTTTTGGTGAACCTTTTGCACATCTGCAAAACAAACAGCAACAAAACTTTTAGATCAAAAGAACTAAATTTTGTTTGCAGCATAAACAGGACATGTTGGAGATACAGATATGATTCCCAGAGAATTCCCCTTGTCTGAAACTGGCTCCCCATCCATGCGAAGCAGAGTTCCTATTTAAGTGCAACTTGGTCCAGTGCATAGGGAATAGGAAATTCATCCCATCTGGGAACTATGTCTCGGATGGACACAGGCAGTCAGTAAATGAACCCCTACATAAATCAAATCTGCGGGTCGACTTTGGGTTGCGCGGCTATGTTTATAAGAGCCTGATATACACATATGAACCTGTAATTATGCAGAACATGATTCTGCAAATGCCATATTATTAAGTGAAATATAAAACAGTCAACAGAATAAACAGCAGGCTCTCTAACATGTAAAGGCAATAGCATAATTATTTGGGGAGTGGTGTTGGGCAATTTCTTCAATAACCATTTTTCTGCTCCTAATGATTTACATTACTGCAAGACATATTTCTAATAAAATTCCAGAAACATCTCACATACTGCAAAAAAGGACCACAGCAGAAACCAGGTTTGATAAACAGGACATTTAAAATGACAGAAGAGATTTGTAGTATGGCTACAACATCAAGTCAATCTATTATATTTCTCAATTCTTGTCCAGTTTATATACTGGCTCTGGACTTTAATAAAATGCAAGACTATTACTACCAAGTGTTTGTATTACTGTCTACGCAGTGTACCACCTGAAGGTTTCCATACTCTTCTACAGTAATACATGCACATACAAATAAAAACATAAATTAATGTATACATATTAATAAACATAACTTTTATGAGTGATCTGAAAACGTCACATACCCAACAGACTATTCTAAATATTATTTTCTGGTACAGGCTATAACACTTAGGCTTGAATGTTTATGTCAAAATTTCAGCTAAAACAAGTGTAGACAGTAATGCAGAAAAAACAAAAATATACAAACTGTTTGCACATACAGATTTGGCCTGCTTTTTGACATCATATTTTGCGTTAAATATATGTTACAATTTCTTCTTTTTTTTTTCTTTTTTTTACAGTTATCTACTTCTTCCTATATACTGCTTTATAACCTATTATATCTGTCTCATGGGTTCTTAAATTCTACCTCACTTTTGGTTCACTACTGTGAGCATTCACAACCTCCTTCCTGTTCTCCTAAGAAGATGAGTACTAAACCTATATTAGAATAAAAAAAAAAAACTTTGTTCATTTGTTTGTAAGGCCAGCAGTGTTGCTTAATGTATTTTTTCTGTGTGTGTACTGTTTCAATCCATAATGCCAGAAAGCCATTAGTCCTCTGGCAATAAAGCAGGCCACTTATTTCCCCCCTAAGGCTGACAGCTAATTGCAGGATACCATGTTCTCATCAACCATCAGCATTTTTGTATTATTAATGGCACAAGTTCCTAATCCCTGGTACCCGATGTACATGCACATTACTAGAGTGCCTTCCACTTCATATCCCCCCAGAGGGCCCACACATGATCTGAACTCTCACTTTACCACAGGAGTCAGCCATGCAGCAAACTCAGTTGCCTCCCTCCCCAGAACGGCTGAGCCACCATCAGCCACCTACATTTGCTATTCCTGGTCAGATTTTGCAGCTTCTCCAAAGCCCAGGCTGTTAAAATTATCCTAGATCACCAAGTTTGCTTCATCTCTCAATGTCACAAAGGCAACCATATAATGTTGATTCTTAAGTGCACCTTTTGTTAGCTGTTTATAATAATTGTATATTTGTTTTCTATTTTCTTTCTTCTATAAACAAATTGTATTAAACAAAATAACTATTTACATACATGTGCAGTCCTCATGCATGATGAACACTTACACAGTCAGCAGTGAGCCTTCATAAATTACTAACACCTTCAGTCCAATATAAATCACAACAGCTCCACCACAACAGATGTTTTCATAGTTTCTGTAGTGTTTCCCACAGACTTTCTACTTCTCTACTATAAAAAACAAAGACTATAACATACACACTTCACTGACTTTCTATTTCTTCAGTATAAAAAACAATGACTATAACATGTACACTCTTTTCATACTGTAACAAAGCATTTGTGAGTTATTCTTCAACACTCGCCCTCTAAGCACACGTAGATTCAAAACATTAATGATTACAATATATATGTATATGTAAATAGTGCAGTGACCTTTAAGTCCATTTTTAGCACTCGCACTCCTTCACTTTAGTCTCCTATTTATTATCTTTTGTTAGGTTTTCCATGCACTTAATCCATGGCAACCACCTACTTCTTTTTTGATGTTCTCCAGTCAGTTCTATACCTTTGTCTTCTCTTAGAACATCTACTAATATCTTAACATCCTATGCAGAAGGGCATAAAATGGTATTGCATCTTCTTATAATGGCTTTTTTTGCCATCAATAAAATTATCCAAACCGGCCTCTCCTTACTTGCTATTTCCTCCTTTTCTGCTCCTAGTTCCAATAACAGTTTCTCTTCTGTTAACTTCTTTATCAAAATATCTGTTCTGTTTAACAAGTTACTTAATTCCTTATGGAATTGTTCCAATTTATGCATCCCAGAAAATGTTTCCAATCCCCCTTCCCTCCAATACTGCACCTCCAGCATTTATCCTCCACATTTGGAAACATACTTAGTCTTCCAGGTATGTACAAAATTTATGTAAGCATTCCCAGGTGAAAATCCTACACTTTCTATTAAGAATTACTTTAACGGTCATAAGACAAATTAGTCTCCTTCTCACCTTAGTTAACTACCTTTCCAACAAGTCTGAACACTCTTTCTCATATTATAAACCTCATCAATCTTCTCTTTACTCACATTTTTGTATACCTTGGAGATCCCGCCACTGTCAACAGTTCCTTCCTGTCTGATGACTATAACCCATTTAACCAAAGTTAGCCATTCTCCCTGCTTTTGCTTGGCCCACTGGGTCTTCCTTGCGTCCAGCCTAAATGCCTGATATTTCAGGAAAACTTTACCTGATAACCTGCATTTTTCTTTCACTTTCTTCTATGTCACTCTGTCAGCTAAGCATATTTGATAGCAGAATTTTAGCTCCCAGCCCATCATCTTTACCTCTCCACTATCACAGTAAGTTCATCCTCTCCTATTACCTAGAGATAAAATATCCTGCTGCCATGATTGTACGTAATCTTCCTTAAAGATATTACATATCTCCTGTATAACACTGTCTAGTAATGGGAATACCATTTAATGGGATTTATTCCCCCAAATTACCACCATTAAATCTTCTGCAACCAATCATCCATGTTTGTCTATCAGCATTACCTTCCAATATGCAATATGGACAGTCCAATATAACTGAAAGCCCTTCACTTTGTGTCCCCCACCCTACTTGGAAAGCAAAACTCTTTCCCAGATCACCTTTGGTCTAGCCTCTGACCATAAAAGTCCTTTATTCAATTCCTCAGTTTTATCCACTCCATCTGGTGGGGGGGTGACAGATTGCCCCATTTATAAAAATGAGATACTACATACCAGTGAAGCACTTGACCCTAAGATAAAATTTCAGGTTTAATAAATTCTTCAGTAAATTCTTATGTAACTTCTACATTAAAAGTTAATATGACTTTTATATCCTGGCTATTTCTTCCCACAATATTTACTTCCCTGGACTCCTGCCTAGTAGGGTGAATGACGTCCATCCACAATGCATCCACAATTTTACTAGATCCTCCCACTCTTTTCTCTATATCTTTATAGGCAGGCCATGTGAACACAGAGTCTTCCCTCTTTGTTGTCGTTCCACTGCCTCTTTAACCTCAGCCACTGAGATTTCAGATAACTCTTCACCGTTTTGTTTGTCAATCCTTAGTAATGATAATTCCTTTAAATACTTTTACAGTGCCTGATCTGGGAGGTCCATTCCAGTATATGAGTTTGTATAAAAACAAAACAATACTTCTAAAAACTCCTCTGGTTCATAAGGCAGCCGATAATGTCATTCATCCAAATTTTAGTAACTGACCTTCCTACCTGAGCCTTACCACTGTTACTTTAACTGCCTTAGAAGAACTGACATAAGGCAATTTTCTGACTTCTGCTTTCTGTATTAAGATTCTGCTATTGTCAGATTGTTGTACTAATATTTTTAACATTACAAGCTGATAGTGATCAACAGTAGAAAATCTACACAGCTTACACTGTAAAGTCCTAATTTCTTGCCACTTAGTAACCCTAAGGAGACAATCAGTTTGTCTTCGCATTTGGATCTTCCTCTGGATCTCCATTTTAAGTTACTTCTTCAAATCATCCCAATCTTTTGCAGAAGATACTCTACCTTCACCTACTCCTCGTAGTAATAAATTCCTCACTACTCTCCTGAAACTCCATATTTCACAGTTCATATATCAGAAACTTCCAGTGCAACTCTGAAATCCTACCCACAGACAGTGTTAACTTCACCTTCACAAACAAATGGTTAGAAAAAAAAAATCAGCTCGGTTTCCATTTTCCTCATCAATCATTGTTCTTCCTAAATGTAAAGATTCTATCCATACTACACAAGGCTCCCCATTTTGGACAAAAATGTATAAATCCCATTTCATCTTTGTCTCTTATCATTTCCCCAGGCATCCAGCAATCCCAGAGACCTGAGAAAGTCGCTTATCCTTTTCTCTGTCATAGTTGATCTCCTTCTTCTGTTTTGGCTTTCTACCTCAGAGGGATGAAATACCAATGTTAAGTTGTCTATCTCACCTTCATTCTTGCTGGTTGGGTTCGGAGCCAATCCTCGGCTCCGACTTGGCCATCTTCAAAAGCTCGAGAGCTGCTTACTGGCTCGAGGCCCCCCTATATCACATGATGCCTGGCGCTAGTTACCCATATCTCATTTGCAGCTTCTGCTACGAGGTTGTTCTACTGGCTCAGGTCGTATAAGTTTTACTATTTTTATTGTAATTTTTCTTGTTTAAAATCTATATTGGTAGTGTAGAATTAGTCGTTAGTTAGACTTTAGTATTGTAGCTAAGTTTTCTTCTAGATAAGCTCCTTCCTTAGGAAACTCATTTTAGTTAGAGAGTTTCCCTTCCCCCCTTCTCTCCCTTTTCCACAGAAAGGTTCTTTCCGTTTAAGTTAGAGGTTAGCCTTTCTTTCTATCTCCCTTACAAAAAAAAAAAAAAGGTTCCTTTTTCTTCTAATTAATCACTGTTAGTGTTTAGTGATAGTTAAAAAAACACAAACTGGTAAATGCAAAAAACGAAACAGGCGAGAAGACTCCCACAACGAAACTCCTTTATTCACAAGTAAATGGTAAGCGTTTTCACCGGCCAAATACGCCAGCTTCCTCAGACCAAACTCAAACAAATTCAAACAATGACCAGTTGTTATATATATATACACAGTTAAGTACTTAATAAGTGTACTAATTAATTAACAAGCATAAGACTTATTCAATTATAACTTTTTTTAAAACCACATTATGTAAACACACAAAAGTACAGTTTTGTACCTACCATAAATGTAGATGTTCGAAGATCCACATTGCTGCAGTCCTGACACTTGGGTAGTCCGCTGTCCCAGTCGGCCCGAATACCAAAGTATTAGGCTGACGTCGGTCAAGGCGCATTAGTCTGACGTCAGGACGTCAGGGTACAAATGCGCATGACCGACGTCATTTCCTCAGTCTTTTCTTGCCCCAGATGTCAGAAGACCCTAAAAAGATAAGGCCAAACCAAAAAACAACAACACACCAAACACCCCTGTACCAAATATATGCACAATATATACAAAGTCAGAAAGGTACAATCCCACCCACACAACCACCCCTAAACACAGAGGGGAAGGAGGGAGTGTAAATTGGACTGCAGCAATGTGGATCTTCGAACATTTACATTTATGGTAGGTACAAAACTGTACTATGTTCTTCATCTCACATTGCTGCAGTCCTGACACTTGGGTAGAATCCCAAAGCAGAGGTAAGGGAGGATGGCAAATCACAAAGAAGCAGGAGCTGACAACATGCCCTGTAAAACAGCAGTGGCAAAACCAGCCCTAGATTTAGAGTAGAGAGGAAGGTGGTAATGCTTAGAGAAAGTATGCACTGAACTCCAAGTAGCAGCCTCCAAAATATCCTTAATTGCCACCCCCCTTAGAAATGCTGTTGAAGTGGCAGTAGCCCTAGTGGAATGAGGCCTAATCCCAGCTGGAATCTCCTTGCCATGATGGGAGTAACAGAAAGTAATGCAAAACCCAATCCACTTAGAAATAGTTTGTTTTGACACAGGCTTACCCTGAGAACTCAAAGCAAATGAAACAAACAACTGCTGAGACTGCCTAAAATCCTTAGTCCTGCTTAAATAATAACGTAATTGCCTGTGTACATCTAAAGTGTGCAAAATCTTTTCCCCTTATTTTGGGGATTTGCATAAAAGGTAGGCAAATGAATAGTTTGGTTTAAAGCCACACTAGAAACCACTTTAGGCATAAAGGAAGGATTAGTGCGTAAAGATACCCTATCCTTATGAAAAATCAGGAAAGGCTCAACCGCCATAAGGGCCTGCAATTCAGACACCCTTCTTGCAGAGGTAATGGCTAACAAAAAGCAGTCTTCCATGACAAATATTTCAATTCAGCAGTAGCTGCAGGCTCAAAAGGTTGTAGAGTGAGTTTCTCCAACACAAAATTGAGGTCCCAAGCAGGAGTAGGAGCTCTCGGGGGTCTTATATTCTTTGCCCCTCTAAGAAATTGCTTGAACAAAGGATGAGAAAACAATGGTGGGTCACAATCATAGTGAGCTGAAATTGCTGCAGCATGAATCTTAATGGAAGAGAAAGACAAACCTTTGTCCAATAACTCAGTAAGATATTGAAGAGCCACACTCAAATTTGGCTCAGAAACATCCAAATCCTTTGCTGCACTCCAAAATGAAAATCTCTTCCATTTTCCTGCGTACACTTTCCTTGTACTAGGTCTTCTGGCTTCCATAATCACATTCAAAACTTGTTGAGGAAGCTGAGACCTGCTATGGTTCAAAACAGAATATGCCAGGCTGTTAGATGAAGAGAGTGAAGCTTGACATTGAGTAGATGCCCGTCCTTCTGAGACAATAGGTGTGGAATCAAAGGTAAGGGCCATGGAGGCTTCCTTACCAGACTCCTCAGCAATGGGTACCAGTGCTGCCGAGGCCAATCTGGAGCTATTAAAATCATCCTTGGCTTGTCTTGTCTGACCTTTAGAAGTACCTTTGGGAGGAGAGGCAGAGGTGGAAAGGCATACACATGAAGATTTTTCCAACTGAAAGAAAGAGCATCCACTTTCCAGGCTGTGGGATGAAACCTTGTCGTGCAAAACTTTGGCAGCTGGTGGTTTAGTGGAGAAGCGAACAGATCTATGTCTGGAGTTCCCCATGACACTGTCAATGTCTGAAATACATGAAGATCCAGTTTCCACTCGTGGGGATCCATGATTTGCCTGCTTAACACATCCGCTAAGGAGTTCTGTGCTCCTGGCAGAAACCTTGCTTGAAGATTCAGTTGCAAGCTTAACGCAGTCTCCCACAAAATCATTGCTTGCCTGCATAGAGGATAAGAATGTGTTCCCCCTTGTTTGTTGATGTACCACATGACAATTGTGTTGTCTGTTAGAATCAACACCTGCCCTGGAAGAAGAAAATCCTTGAAAGCCAGTAATGCAAACTGGACTGCTAACATCTCCTTCATGTTGATATGTAGATGCTGCAGTCTGGCAGGCCACTTGTCTTGTATCCACTTTCCATTCAGATGAGCTCCCCAAGCTGTGTTTGAGGCATCTGTCGTTAGAATCTGACTCGCCTCTGGCCGGGTCACAGAGAGTCCCTTGTTTAGGTGACATTCCTGAGCCCACCACAAAAATTCCTTCTGAATGCAAGGAATTATTTGAATGACAGTGTCCAAATCCTGGCAGTGCTGTGTCCATACATTTTTGAGATACCTTTGCAGCTTCCTCATATGCAGTTTGGCATTGGGAAGCACCAGAATACAAGATGCCATGAACCCTAAGGCTTGAAGGACTGTCCTTGCAGTCAGCCCGGACTGATGAGATAGTTGATGGAAGTAAAGAGAAAGATTCTTTTGTTTGTCCGGGGTTAAAAAGGCCATCTGGGTTGCTGTATTCAGTCTCACACCCAGAAAGCACATGTCTTGAGAGGGTACTAGACTGGACTTTATTTCGTTCACAGAATACCCTAGGCATCTTAGCACTGCTATCACATATTCCAAATGCCTTCCTTGAGCCAGAATCAGGCAGTCGTCCAAATAAGGATAGATTTGTATTCCTTTAGCCTGAAGAAAGCTATCACTGGAGCCAGAACCTTTGTGAATACTCTGGGCAGTAGATAAGCCAAAGGGCAATGCAGAGAACTGATAATGAGAATTCCCAGCTCGAACGGCAGATACTTTCTGCAAATTAGTCTGATAGGAACATGAAGGTAAGCTTCCTTGAGATCCAAAGTTACCATCCAGTGATCTTTGCCCAGCAGAGGTAAAAGCTGTTGTAACGTCAACATTTTGAACTTGGGAATGTCCAGATAAGTGTTGAGGATAGATAGATCCAAAATTGGTCTCCACGTGTTCCCCTTTTTGGTACTAGGAACAGGCGAGAATAAAATCCTAGGCCCCTTTCTGGCACAGGAACCGGCTGAATGGCCCCTATGTGGAGTAACAGAGAAATTTGCTTGTGAGCCTCTTTCCTTTGTTGAGGAGGAATGTCTGGCATGCCTTTGAAAGGAGGCAAGGTATGGAAATAAAACCTGTAACCGTGGTGAATGATATCCAATACCCATCTGTCTTGGGTAATTAAACTCCAGTTTTCTTTGAAAAGTGCTAACCTTCCTCCCAAAGGTGCTGCCAGACGAGAAGATTCCGGCAGCTGAAAAGGCAGGTCATTGGGTCTGTTTACGAAAGGACTGACCCCTGCCCTCACCAGAAGGCTGAGCAGGTGAACTCCCTGTTCTAGGCCTAAAAGAACCTTGAGCTCTGCCCCTACCACGTCTAGACCTACCCCTAGACTGGGAATCATAAGCAGGATATGTCCACCCCTTGGTAGGCCAATTTCTACTAAACTGAGGCTGAACCTGCAAAAAATCTTTAACAGTCTGCATAGACTTAGCCTTGTCTTCCATTTTCTTTAGAACTACTTCCACAGGCGAACCAAACAACACATCAGATTGTAAAGGAGCATCTAAAATCCTTGTCTTCACATGCTCAGCTAAATTTTGATCCCTCAGCCAGGCGTGCCTGCGAAGAACCGAACCAGTGGCAGCCACCCTCGAAGAGGCCTGTACAGCATCAAAACCACATTGCAAAGAATGCTTACCCACCTGTTCAGAAACATGAACTAAATCCTGCAAGTCTTTACACTCAATACCTTCAAGCATCTACCTTAGACTTTAATTGTGAAAGGAGATAATTTTGGTATTTCAACATATGAAACTGGCAATTCAAAGCTCTCATGGCCAAAGTGGAAGAAGTATACACTTTCTTGCCCCATCTATCCAAAGCCCTTGCCTCTTTATCTGGAGGAACAGGATTTTTAACAACAGAAGCCTTAACACCTTTAGGCCCCTGTGAAACAGTTTCTGGGTCTGCCCTAGGACTCTTAAAAGATACTTATGAGCTTCAGGCACCCTATAATATCTATCCGGTTTAACTGGAGCAGGAGGCAAAGAATCAGGGTTCAGAGAAGCCTCTGCAAAAACATCCTCCACCACATCTAGAACAGGAGGTATAGCTAAAGGCCTATGCTGGGGTAGAAACAAAATTCCCTCAGCCTTTTCCTGGAATCAGAGAAATCCTGACCTTCCCATTTAAAATGCTCCCTCATGGAATGAAGAGTCTCTGAAAATGAAAAATCCTCAGGGGGAGAAGCAGAAAGAGTAGAATCATCTACATCAGAATCAGAGTAAGGGAATACTCCTGCAAGTCTTCAAGACTCAGAAGCATCCGAACACTGCTCAAAACTCCCAAGCTCAGGTTCCACCCTAGGCCTCTTATCAGGAGGGGGCATAGAACCTCTAATCATTGTAATCAAATCTTCTGCCATCTTAAGCATATGCTTCTTAGGTACAGACCCTGAAGAACTAGGGGTAACACCTGAAACAAAACCTGGCCTGCCCCTGGGAGAAGCCTTGGAAACAGCAGGGGAGGGCCTAACCACCTTAAGAAGGGAGGGAAGAACAGCTACCTGAGAAGCCCCTTCCGCCTGGCCTACCTCCTGAGAGGTCACATCTTGCAGCAATAAAGTCTCTCCCTGGGATTCCAAAGAATTTCTGGCTGAACCTCTGGCTCCACCGAGCCCTCTAAAGAACCGACGTTCGGTACGGACGGTTCTTCCAGCCTAGGCTTTGCTGTTTTGTCCTTGCGCTTTTTTGATGAAGCGGCATTTTATAATTACACCGCTTCCCAAAAACTAACCTGGCACAATCTAATCTTCTCTTTATAGTGCGTTTGTTAAACCTAGCACAAGAGCGACAGCCAACCACGTCGTGCTCAGGCCCTAAGCAAGGTATACACAAGGTATGGTAATCCCTATGAGGTATCTGTTTCCCACAAGAAATACAGTTATTCACTTTTTCTGACATCCGGTAAAATACTGAGGCAAGAAAAACCAAAATATTTAGCCAACTTGGATTCGGTCTGAAACTCCGACTTCGGAAAATCTCAGAACGCCAACCTGCACTTGCAAAACTGCTTCTGCATCGGACCATGCGGCAAAAAAGACTGAGGAAATGGCGTCGGTCATGCGCATTTGTACCCTGACGTCCTGACGTCAGACTAATGCGCCTTGACCGACGTCAGCCTAATACTTTGGTATTCGGGCCGACTGGGACAGCGGACTACCCAAGTGTCAGGACTGCAGCAATGTGAGATGAAGAACATCTACTAAGCCGAATTTTTAACGTTGGGTACTTGTTATATAAGCAGAATACAAGGTACAACTCAACTTAAATCATATTGTACTGCATCCAAAATATCCAAACTTAACAATAAAAACTATAAAAAATAATAATGTATATAAAATCATTAATATAATCTAATGACAATAATATCAGTTTTCCTATATAACCCTTAAAAACCTTCCTACTGTTAACCATTTACATATCTTTTACTACTAGACACTTTTTCAAATTAAAAAACTTTATCTATTAAAAATTCATCTATTAAGGGCTTTCTTTTTAAGAAGGCACTTAATAGATATTTGTTCATTGAGTCCAGGAAAAATATAAGCTAAAGTCCGTATTTGCCACTCCAATTTAACTTCCTCGAGCCTCAAAAACCATGGCCCTCCCCTAATGTTTTGCTCAATTTTCTGCAAGACCATAAACCTAAATTTGTGTTCTGGGAACAACATAACGTGCCTTGCAAGAGCATTGGTATTTATTGACCTAGCTATACTATATTGGTGTTCGTAGACCCTCTGTTTGAGCTTACGCTCGGTCTTACCAATATAGAATGCATCACAATGAGTACAGGAAGCACAATAAACAACACCTTGTGAGTCGCATGAATAGTGGTCCAAGATTTTATAATCCCTATCTCTAATAATAATATTATCAGAGGTATGGATAAATTTGCATTGAGAGCATCTTCCACACTTAAAGGTACCATGTTGCCCCTGGGATACTCTCTTAACTCTCTCTAACAGGTTTTTAAGGTTAGAACCCCTTCTAAAGGTAAGGGACAAATCATGCCCTAGTTTTTTGTTCACCTCAAAATCTTGTTGTATGATATTCCAGTTTTTATACATGATTTCCCTAATCCTACTTGCATCTGTAGAATATGTGGTCAAAAAACTTGCAAATTCTAAGTTTTTCCTGGTCTTTGAAAGAACAATACCTCCGGGGACCTCCATTGCACCCACCTGTACATATTTATCTTGTATAAGAGGTTGGAAATGTCCTGAATGCCTTTTCCTACTTACTTCTTGTACAACTTGATCTATTAGGTCTACAGGGTATGCTCTCCTTAAAAACATTTGTTTAAGGAGAGTACATTCATCCTGAAAATCATCAAATCTGGACACCATCCTAACTGCTCTCACAACCTGGCCCTTAACCACAGCTTTTTTCTGACAAAAAGGGTGGCAGCTAGTAAAGTGCAGGAACATGTTAGAATATGTTGGTTTGCGGTATATTGTAGATTTAAATTGGCCTTTGACAATATCCTTACTCAGACAAATGTCCAGAAAATTGATCATGTTTTCATCCACCTGATAGGTGAATTCCAGAAAAGAGGTGAATTTAGATAATTCTAAAATAAATAGATCTATGGCTTGTCTCGGACCCTTCCACAAAAAGAACATGTCATCCTGGTATCTAGTGTACCAGGCGACATGTTCTTTATAAGTTAGACAATTAAACAGAAATGAGGTTTCCCAGTGGGCAAGGACGCAGTTAGCAAAACTGCTCCCACAAGGTGAACCCATGGCAATGCCGCTCTTCTGAAGGAATAATTTGTTGGAAAATAAGATAAAATTATTCTCCAAAACGATTTCCAATAAAATCTCTATCAGATCAATGTCCTGATACTTCATGCCTTTCCTAAGTAGAAACTCCCTAACCCATTCTAGCCCTATAGTATGCGGGATGGAAGTATAAAGGTCTTTGATATCTACAGTCAAGAACAAGTATTGCTTTTTGAACTCCATCTTGTTGATGTAAGTCAAAAACTCCCAAGAATCACGGCATATTTGTGATTCAGTTGAAATAAAGGGTTTCAGCTTATAATCCACAAATTTAGCACAACCATAAGTTATGGAGCCTCTTCCATCTACTATAGGTCTAAAAGGTGGATTTGATAAATTCTTATGTATTTTCGGTGACCCAAACAAAGCTGGCACAATAGGAGCTGGCATGGTAAGAAAATGGTATGTATCTACATCTAAAGTTCCCTCTAAAAAGAGGTCACTCAGAATACCCTTAATTTTGTTATAAGCTCCATTCAGCTCATTTATACTTGCACTTACATAAGCTTCATTATCTAAATGTGCCAACATTTTATTCTCATAGTCACCTTGATCCATAAAAACTAACCCACCCCCCCTTATCAGGTTTCATAATCCTTACTTTACTGGTGCTTAGCAAGTTAAGAAGGTCTTTCTCATTCTTATCTAAATTACCTTTTCTATTCTTATGATGATCGACCCCACGAGTTAGGCAACGTCGAATGTCCATTTCACAACATTTTTCAAACAATGCCAACACCGGTTGTAGGGGTGGGTTAAATAAACTAGAGACTCTAAGGTTGTGCATAAGACCTGTATTCTGACGTAGCTCACAAGTTAAATTCAACTTACGAACAAAGATTTTTAAATCAACCACTGTTTTTACAATGTCAGCTCTCAAGTCCGGTATAAAAGTTAAGCCCTTAGACTGGAAATTTGCCATCTCCTCATTGACTTCCAAGGAACTAAAGTTATAAATATGGAAGTCACCTTCAGTATTAGTTGACAATTTGGGACCAGGCTCGATCAGAACTTTGAGATTACCATTTACTATCTCCTCCTCCTGTTCTGTCGTCTCCTCTGGGGCATTTGTTTCCTGTTCTGATTGTTTTGTAAAGTTTGTTGCTGGCCAGCATTGGTGTTCTGAAAATCCATAAAGGAATTTTCATCCCTTTGATTGTTATTATTATGCTGGATCCCCCTTCCACCCATACCCATTTCTGATTGTTGACGTCCCATGGCATGCTGTTGGTTTTGGATACGTTCGCTTCTACGAACCATATTTGTGTGTGGTTGTTGATCCTGCACCTCACCATCCAAATCCATGGCCGCTGCTCCATTAATACTATTAATGTCCATCAGGGACTCCTGCCCCACGTTATGGTTTTGAATAAAAGGTGGTGGGGGGTATGCTGCACCCCTACTGTACGCATTAAGATCTCTATTGATTTTCTTCTTTTTAAGTTCAATTAATTTATTAATGCTGGCATCAATACTTGTGAATATTCTAGAATAGTCAAACCTATACCGGTCAAAGTCAGGAGCATTAAGAATTGATTGCTCTAACACTTCCACCTCTGTTTTTAAGGCCAAAATATTTGCTTGGTAATTCTTCCCGGGGGCAACATGGTACCTTTAAGTGTGGAAGATGCTCTCAATGCAAATTTATCCATACCTCTGATAATATTATTATTAGAGATAGGGATTATAAAATCTTGGGCCACTATTCATGCGACTCACAAGGTGTTGTTTATTGTGCTTCCTGTACTCATTGTGATGCATTCTATATTGGTAAGACCGAGCGTAAGCTCAAACAGAGGGTCTACGAATACCAATATAGTATAGCTAGGTCAATAAATACCAATGCTCTTGCAAGACACGTTATGTTGTTCCCAGAGCACAAATTTAGGTTTATGGTCTTGCAGAAAATTGAGCAAAGCATTAGGGGAGGGCCATGGTTTTTGAGGCTCGAGGAAGTTGAATTGGAGTGGCAAATACGGACTTTAGCTTATATTTTTCCTGGACTCAATGAACAAATATCTATTAAGTGCCTTCTTAAAAAGAAAGCCCTTAATAGATTAATTTTTAATAGATAAAGTTTTTTAATTTGAAAAAGTGTCTAGTAGTAAAAGATATGTAAATGGTTAACAGTAGAAAGGTTTTTAAGGGTTATATAGGAAAACTGATATTATTGTCATTAGATTATATTAATGATTTTATATACATAATTATTATTTTTTATAGTTTTCATTGTTAAGTTTGGATATTTTGTATGCAGTACAATATGATTTAAGTTGAGTTGTACCTTGTATTCTGCTTATATAACAAGTACCCAACGTTAAAAATTCGGCTTAGTAGTTTGTGTGTTTACATAATGTGGTTTTAAAAAAAGTTATAATTGAATAAGTCTTATGCTTGTTAATTAATTAGTACACTTATTAAGTACTTAACTGTGTGTGTATATATATATATATATATATATATATATATATATATATATATATATATATATATATATATATATATATATAAAACAACTGGTCATTGTTTGAATTTGTTTGAGTTTGGTCTGAGGAAGCTGGCGCATTTGGCCGGTGAAAGCGCTTACCATTTACTTGTGAATAAAGGAGTTTCGCTGTGGGAGTCTTCTCGCCTGTTTCGTTTTTTGTTTAGTGATAGTTGTAGATATTTTTCTTTGGTTGTATTGGTATTTGTAGTGTGTATTGGTATTTGTAGTGGTTTGTGGTAACTCTAGATTGTTAACTTTTTTGCTGTGGGTTACCTTAACCATCCGTGTGGAAATTTGTCCTTGGTTTTCCTCTCCAGGATGTCCAAGGATCCAAAACCATCCGGATTCAAGCGTGATTCATGCTGTCAGAAGATGTCTCTGACAGATGGTCACACTTCTTGTGTTTATTGTTTGGGCGCTGTGCACCTGCAAGACTCTTGCTTGATCTGTCATGTCTTCAGTCCAAGAGTCCTGCAAGAGTGCAAAAATAAATTGATTCTGAGGGGTATGCTTAAACCCCAAGATTCTCCGGCGAAGGCTCAGCCAGCAAAATCTTCCAGGCCACCTAAACCGTCGACTCCCAGTTCAGAGCCGTTGTTGGGTGAAGCCACACAAGCCATTTCAGCTCTGGCTGGAACCGATGTCCCTCCCTCCCAGTCGGCTCCAACATGGTCTTCGGAGCCGGCTGAGAGTCGAAAGAGATCCAGGTCTCCTTCTTTGGAGTCGATACGTTCGGCTCCGAAGTTGCCCCTGCTCCAATCGGAGCGTAGTCAACGATCATCCCTCTCTTCTCGGTCCTCTAGACTTTCGGACCATGACTTGGAAAGAGTGGTCAGTAGGCTCTTAAAATCGCAGGCCCTAGCCAAAATGTTGTCCAGCCCTCCTCATCAGGAGTCGGCTCTGTCCACGGCTGTAGATATTCCTCCTCCTACTCTTCCTATGAGCTCGGAGCCGGAGTTCGTTGGGGTTCGAGTCGTGGAACCGTCGGCACCAATACCCTCTCTTTCGGTTTTGTCATCGGCTCCGATCCCTTCCATGGTACCTTCCCTGGAGGGATCTGGGTGCCGAGACTCCCTCGTCGGCTCCGAGGGAGCGAGTGGCATCAGACCCTTGTCCGACCCCACTCTCCCTCTCGGTGCTTTGGCGCAAGTGAGCTCGGCTTCCACATCTGCCTCGGAGCCATCTCCCTCGGCGCAGGGAGGGCTTCTGGTTTCTTCAAAGCCTGAGCCTTCTCTGCATCCAGGCAGGGACGCCTTCGAGGTGATGAGAAGTGTACTGGCCCCTGAGTCAGTCCCACGATCGACCCCATCAGCTCCTCCCCCTAGGGTGTCTGCGTCAGCCTCTGCCCCTCTTCCAGACCCCAAGCGTGGGGATCCAGCGCTCCAGGACATCCCTTTGGGTGTATCCTCCTCTTCCAAGGCCTCCCTTGATCTTTCAGAGGAGCCACCTCGCAAGAGAAAATGCAAGAGGAAGCATGTTGACTCCCCCGAGTCTGTCACGTCAGATACCGACTTAGAGAAGTCGGAAGGGTCCCCAAGATCCCCCTCTGAAGATGTGTTCTTCTCAGACATCCTTGAGATGCTTAGGCAGAGGGGAAACTGGACTACCCTAAGCCCTTCCGAGGATGAGTAGGTATTCCTGGATGCGTTTGGATCCCGACATTCCACCTCCTGGGTGTCTCCGCCTTTCGACTCACTGATGTCTGTGGTGGCTCAAAAGGCGTGGACGGCTCCAGACACAGTGGAATCGACCCCTAGAAGACCTGCCAAGTTTATTACTGCCCTGCAGGATAAACAGTTCTTGACCAAGGGTGTCCCCGTTGATGCCATGGTGGTAGCAGCAGCCACAAAGATCCCCTTAACAAGGAGTCCAAAACAATGGACAGATATGGGAAGCGGATGTTCTCTTCAGTGACGTTTTCCATGCGATCCCTGAATTACCCATACCACTTTACCAGTCTTCAGAGGGATCTCCTGAAAGAGCTTGGAGATACCCTCCAAGATCCATCAGCTGAGGTGGCCCAGGCTAAGGCATTCTCCCAGCTAGCGACTCTTAATTCAGTGGTAAACTCCTCCATGCAGCTCATTTCATATGCAGCCGATGGTGCAAGTAGAGCCGCAGGCACAGGCATGGCCCTAAGGAGGCACGCTTGGATGCGGCTATGTAACTTTGCGGAACCTTTCAGAGCATCTTTCACCAACACCCTGTTTGATGGTTCCTCTCTCTTCGGATCACAGGTGAAAGATACCCTTACCAGGTGTGAGCAGGAAGGCAAGACTCTCTCTGCCGTAGGAGTCCATTTTTCCACTCCTTCCAGACCATATCCTAAGGGTCAGAAGAGTGGAAAGATGTGGTTCCGGAAATCCCAAGGAGCCTTGCCGGACACACGTAGTGAGTTTCCCTCCACGGGCAGAGGAGGGAACAATAACAAATGCCGCCCTTGTGGCAGAGGGGGTCCACAAAACCAGGGCAGCAGAGGATCTTTCTCTGACAAGCCCTTCCAGCATCCCTGAAGGGTTGCCCGGCTGCTCACCTCTGGAGGCAGTCAGGAGAAGATTACCGCTGTACCCAAGAGCCTGGCAAGACATAACTCGAGACAAATGGGTACAGTCCGTTATATCCAGAGGTTACAGAATTCCTTTCGTTCGCACCCCCTTAAGGTCAAACAAGTCCCTTCCAGATGTTCCACCCAATCTCAGGGACCAAGCAGTGCATGAAGTCTCAAAACTGCTAAGAAAAAGGGCCATCCAGCAAGTCCCAGCAGACCAACAAGGATCCGGAATTTACTCAAGGTTCTTTTTGGTACCAAAAAAGACAGGGGACTGGAGACCCATTTTGGATCTCAGCAGACTAAACAAGTCTGTACAAAGAACGGATGGTCACGCTTCAGTCCATTTTATCCTTTCTGGGTCAGGACAATTGGATGTGCTCCATAGATCTTCAGGAAGCGTACTACCACATCAAAATGGACAGATGCTCCTGAAGATTCCTTCGCTTCCGGCTGGGAGCCAGCTATTATCAGTTCAGAGCTCTGCCCTTTGGTCTCATCACAGCCCCCAGGGTGTTTACCAAATGTATGGCAGTAGTTACCGCTCACCTGAGACGGCAAGCATTCCAGGTGTTTCCATATCTCGACGACTGGCTCCTCACTGCTACCACCAGACATCACCTTCTGTGAGCCAGAGACTGCACCATCCACACTTGCTCCAGGCTAGGTATCACAATAAATTTCGAAAAGTCTGCATTGTCGCCCTGTCAATCTATCACCTTTATAGGCGCAAATTTAAATACCAAAGACATGTTAGCGAGCCTCCCACTAGACAGGGTGTTAGTGATTCATCAGCATGTCAGGGTTTTACTAGCATGCAAAATTATTCAAGCCAGGTTTGTCCTTCAGACGCTAGGTCTCATGGCAGCAGCGATCGTACTTGCCCCTCTAGCTCGTTTACATATGAGGATCCTCCAGTGGCTTCTTTTCACCCAATGATCCTTTCAGCAACTTCCCATGTCTTACATGATTATGATCACTCAAACATGCAAGAAGCATCTTGCGTGATGGATAGTCTCCACATCAGTGCTCCATGGCAGACCATTTGTTCTCCCCCCTCCAGAGGCTACAGTGACCATGGACGCTTCCCTGATCGGGTGGGGGGGGCATTATCAGGGCAGAACAGTCCAAGGCACCTGGCAACCTCACGAGTATCATCTGCACATAAATGTCTTGGAGATGAGGGCCGTGCTCCTAGCGTTGCAGGCTCTTCAAGACTCTCTTCCTACCGGGACCATTGCAATTCAAATAGACAATATGACCGTAGTGTGGTACATCAACAAGCAGGGCGGAACAAGGTCCTACCCCTTATGTCGAGAAGCGCTCAGACTCTGGCAGTGGGCAATCTCTTCCCAACGGTTTCTGATTGCAACGCACAACCCTGGAAGGTCCAACATCATAGCAGACAGACTGAGCAGAGCAATTCTCATGCCTGAGTAGTCTCTGAACCAGGTAATTGCGGACCAAATCTTCTGCAGATGGGGCCAACCTTGCTGCCACCTTTTTGCAACTCCCTTCAAAAGCAAGTGCAGCAATTTCTTCTCTCTCCTTCCACTTTCCGGGCATTCCCCCAGAGACACTCTAGTCCACGATTGGACCCAGGGACTTCTTTATGCATTCCCTCTTTCCCCCCTCATACCGAAACTAATTCAGAAGGCTACTGCTTTGGGTTGCAAAATGATCCTCATTGCCCCTTACTGGCCTCGACAAATATGGTTTCCTTTCCTGCATCACTATCTTCTCGAACAGCCTTGGACTCTGGACCTAGTTCCAGACCTCCTGATTCATCAATTGGGTGGGCTGCACCAATCCCTGCACTCCCTCCAGCTCACAGCGTGGCTGCTCCACTTCCAACCTTAGCCAGGCTCCCAGATATCTCCCCCTCTGTGCGTGAAATCCTTGTGTCGTCACACAAGTCTACGACCAAAAAAACATACGCTAGTAAGTGGAAATGTTTTTCTTCCTGGGCAGAGGCAAAAAGTATTGAGCCTTTTCAGCCCCCGTACACTCCATTTTGGAATTTCTTGCAGAGCTCTTCCATGCGGGGTCCGCTTCCGCTACAATTAGAGTTCAGTTAGCTGCAATTTCAAATTTTCACATTGGCCTATCGGAAAACAATATCATGTCCCATAAGCTCTGTAAAGCCTTTCTCAAAGGAACCACTCTGCTCAGGCCCCCAGTCAGAGATCCTCCACCTCCATGGGATCTAAATTTGATTTTAGCTTCGCTAAATTTGCCCCCTTTTGAACCTGCAGCTTCTTGTTCACTGAAGTTCCTATCTTGGAAAACCCTTTTTCTGGTAGCTATTACTTCAGCCAGAACAGTTTCGGAACTACAGGCTCTTTCTATCTGACCCCCATACCTTCTGTTCCACAATGATAGGGTTGCTCCGAGGACTAATCCTTCCTTCCTTCCTAAGGTCTCTTCAGAGAGTAACTTGAATCAGTCCATAGACCTTCCTGTGTTTTTCCCTAACCACTCCAACAGGGCGGAGTATAAGTTGCATCAGTTAGATGTTCACAGGTAACTACGCTTTTATTTACATAGAACCAAGGACATTAGAAAATCAGATCAACTGTTTCTGTCTTATGCAGTAGGTAAACAGGGGCTTCCGGTCTCCAAGGTGACCTTATCCAGGTGGTTGTCTTCCATCATCATGTTCATATACAAACTCAGGAACAAAGAATTACCGGTCAAACCAAAGGGTCACTCCACCAGAGCTTTAGCCAATTCAGTGGCTTTTCAGGCTAGGTTGCCCATAGACTCTATTTGTGCTGCGGCTACATGGGCCACCCCACATACTTTCATTTCACATTACAAGATGGATTTGGTTTCCAGGAGCAGAGCTGATTTTGGTTCCACTGTTCTGAAGAGTCTTTTCCGATGAGCCACCCAGGTTTTTAGGTGCTTGGGACGCTGTCCCAACCAGCAAGAATGAAGGCGAGATAGACAACTTAACATAAAGAAGTTAGTACCTACCATAACGTTCCATGTTAGTTGTCTTCTTCTCGCCTTCTTTCTTGGGTCCCACCCTCCATCCCCCTATCCTACTGGACCGAGAAGAGTTCCTCTTGTTTTTTGCACTGGCTGAGTCTTCTCTGACTATTTCCTTCTGCTTAGTAGCCTCCCCAGTAGGAATTATGCATTCTAGGATAGCATTCATTTATTATGTCTGCAGTTAGACTCACCAAACGAGATCTGGGTAACTAGCGCCAGGCATCATGGGATATAGGGGGGGGGGCCACGAGCCAGTAAGCAGCTCTCAAGCTTTTGAAGATGGCCGAGCCGGAGCCGAGGATCGGCTCCGAACCCAACCAGCAAGAAAGAAGGCGAGAAGAAGACAACTAACATGGAACGTTATGGTAGGTACATAACTTCTTTTTTTACACCCTCATAAAAACTCATAACCTTTGCTAACAGCTCCTTAATAACTGCAAATTTCATTCTTGTAGGGAAATATAATCAGACAAGCGCCATCTTCAGCCATTATATGTCCCTTCACAACCTTGTAAGCAACCTTTGTTAACCATGGGTATATTTTCAAACTCCATCAAACTCCTCCCATCCCCCAAAACTATTACACCTCTTCCTCTAACTCCCTCATCCCTAATAGCTATCCTGTGCTAATACCTTGTCATTGTAACACTAAATTAGAATTCCCATTTTACAACAGCATTTTCAGCAACATCACTAAGCTACCCTCTTACTTTTTAACTAAATGGTGTGTGTGTGTGTGTGTGTGTGTGTGTGTGTGTGTGTGTGTGTGTGTGTGTGTGTGTGTGTGTGTGTGAGAGAGAGAGAGAGAGACACACACTGCCGCATCATATCTAGGATTACTCTCACAGTCTGTAATATGTTTGCCTAAAGGTATGCATCAATGAAAAGCTTTGAAATCTGCTATAACAACATGGTACAGAAGACTGAAAGACATCTTTACATTTTGTAATAAAGCTATGTTTGGAGCTTTTCTGTTTCAGATCAAACCAGAACTGTACAAATGAAAGACATCAATGTTGTTTCTGAATGTTATATCATCACAGTATTTGAAACTTTCGAACATATCAGTCTGCAAAAACAACAGTTTCCAAATTTTGTTTTTGCTATCTGTTGCATTACTATACAAACACAAACCTTTAACATTATTTAAACTCTTTTACAAAAACTGCATGATTTGAAATGTGATTCATTCCTAGTGGTATAACAACTTATGCAACAAAATTTCTAGATGGCTTTAAAATTTTGGAGATGTTGACATTTCTTAGAATAAAAGCAAACATAACCAGGAGTTATCCTATGGACTATCCGTGACCACAGAAAAGGCATGCCTGTGATTCAGCTTTTGACTCCTACACTGACGGGAAATGATCAAAAAAAGGGAACACCTTGTCTCTTCTTCAACACATGTGCAGTGATTCTGTGAGCATACTCACACACACACACACACACACACACACACACACACACACACACACACACACACACACACACACACACACACACACACACACACCTTCAAAGTATCTGTTACCAATAAAACAGAAATCCCCACTTGATGGCTGGAGATATTAGAAGAGTTTGACTTTTTCACTCGTGGACTTTCAAGTACAGTATTTTTCTAACGCTGCCACAGGAAGAAATATATAATTAAGTGACTTTTTTCACTGCATTAACTCCAACAAATGGAGATTATAAAAATCAAAATCAGGCACACTAGACACTGCCATTTGTAGTTTGCTACTTTCATATCAAGATTGTAACACAAGTTTTTAGCTACACACGGCTATGCTGTACAGCAATCGGAGTAAGATACTTATATTTTAATACTGTGCTCCTTCAGAACTTAAAAGTTGTTTCTGATTTTACCTGTCGGTGTCCAGGGCTACCAAAGGCTTCTCGTCAGGGCTCTGATCTAGTGATGAATAACCCTTATTTGGGACGACCAACCTAGAAAATAAAAATGCAAAACCAATGAAGTACCTTTAACCTCCAGTAATACAAGTCATTCACAAAATGTAAATAAACATATAAATAAACTGAACAGATTAAAACTGTTAAGTGACTGTTTTCTACACAGTCATAATCTTCCTTCACTATCTTCCTTAATACAGCAGAGCCTGCAGTAATTACATCTGACCTTGCTATTGCAGGAAATCCGTCACAAGGCCTTATACTTACAAGCTTACTGAGAATTTTGCCATTGTTTAGTAGCCTGCGGTGACTATAACTGACCTTGATATTTATTTATTTATTTTCTTTATTTCAGTTTGATTACCGGGAAAGTCCGCTGGGCCATGAAGTACCCATTTTCAGTGGAGGCCCGGGGAGAAAAGCTCCAAAGGCAGTACAATCAAGGTTACAAATGCACGAGATAAAAATACAATAGAAATGTCCAAACAGCAAGTATACATAGTAAGAACATGGCAAAATGCAAAATAACAAAAATTTTTTTTACTAAGTACTAACATAATTTGCAATATAATCATCCTTACAGTCAACTGAGAGTCAGCTAAAACCATTTAGGTAGAATTAGGAATGAAATTAGAGAGCAGATTGGTGCAGGAGTAGAGAGGGCTTAGTGTAGAAAAACCTTGAAATTATATAGGGTGAAAGCAAGAACATTTCCATTTGAAAGATACGTGTAAGAAGAGTTGGGTTTAGAAGTATTCCGTGTTAGGTATAGTCCTAAGTGAAGGAGGGAGAGAGTTCCATTTTCTACCTAGAGAGAAGGACAGTAGTTGCTGGCCAGCAGGATGTTTAGGTCTGTGAATGGAGATTAGATTTTGGTGTTCTGATCTTAATGATCAGTTTGGGATGTAAGGGGGAAGGATGTTGGATAAGGCTGGGAATTTTACTAGGTAGAATATTAATTTGTGAGTGGTCGTTAGTTGAAGATAGTCAAGGTGGTTAGGGAGTTCTAACCAGTTCAGAGATTGAAGGTTAAGGCAGTGGCGGGTTGAGGTTTTGGATTTAGTGGCAAATTTAGAGATCATATTATAGCAAGCTTCAAGTTTAGAGGTGAGGGAGGCAGACAGATTAGTTAGAAGAGTGGCACCATAAAGTAGAGAGGGAAGGAGGTAGAAGGTTGCTAAGGTTTGCCTAGAGGAGTTTGAAAGAAATAGATTATTCCTGCAGGAGTTCTGCCATAAAGCCCTACACCTACATGATTACTGAGAATTTTGTCATTTTTAATAGCCTGCGGTTACTACATCTGACCTCGATATCGCAGGAGCTCTGCCACAAGGTCCTACACCTACAAGCTTACTGAGAATTTTACCATTGTTTAACAGCCTGCAGTCACTACATCTGACTTCAATATTGCAATCTTTATCATTAATTGTCCTGGAAGAATGTGGTCCTTGAAGGCTGTCAATGCATTCTGTACAGCTAACATTTCTTTTTGATTGATTTGCAGGTGCATTTGACTTGGGTTCCATTTGCCCTGAATGCACTTCCCTGCCAGATGGGCCCCCCATGCATAGACTGATGCATCTGTTAATGTTTGGGCGGCAGGTGGTAGTGTGAATGGTAGTCCCCTGTTTTGGTGGCAGGCCTCCACCCAAAGGAACTCTAGGCGTATACAAGGTATGATAGGAATCATAGGTTCATGGATTAGTACTAAGCTAGCTGCCCTTGTGAGCCACTTTAAGCCTAGCCAGTTATCCCTTGTGAGACTCAAACCCCGCACCTTGCGTTTGTAAGGCAAACACCTTAAACATTAGGCCACCCTCTCAACCCTCTAGATCCTGTGAATGTTGACACCATAGGCTTTTGAGATACCATTGCAGTTTCCTCATATGCAGCCTTGCATATGGAATTAAAAGAATGCAGGAGGCCATGAACCCCAAGGCTTGCAGTATTTGCCTTGCAGATTACTGGGTTTTTGTGGCCACTTGTTTGAAGTAGGTTGTCAAATGAATCCATTTCTCTGGCGTGAGGAAAGCGATCTGGGAAGTTGTATTCAAGCTTGCTCCCAGGAATATAATTTGTTGACAGGGTACCAGTTGTGATTTCTTTTCTTTTATGGTGTACCCCAGACAAGTCAGTACCCTTTGAACAAAGGCCAGATAATTCAAAAGTATGTCCTGGCTTTCTGCCTGAATTAGCAATCGTCCAGATATGGGTATATTTGAATATTTCTTTGCCTGCAGAATGCAATGACTGGAGCTAGGCACTTTGTGAATATCCTGGGCGCAGTAGATAAGCGAAAAGGGCAGTGCAGAGAACTAAGAGTGCATGTAGCCTGCTTTGAAGTGTAGGTATTTTCTGCAAGACTCCCTGATAGGGATGTACAGATATGCTTCTTTTAAGTCTAGTGTTGCCAACCATGCATCTTTGCCTAGCATAGGAAGCAGCTGGTGAAGAGTCAGCATCTTGAATTTTAGAATCACCAGAAAGGTATTTAGAGTAGAAAGTTCCAGGAAAGGACTCCATGTAGTGCCTTTTCTGGGTACCAGGAAGAGTCTCGAATAGAACCCTTGTCCCTTTTCCTTTTATGGTACCAACTGAATAGCCCCCATGCTTAAGAGAGAGAGTACTTGATTTTGGGCCTCTGCCCACTGATTTGGGGGTAGATCTGGCCACCCGTTTGGTGTTGTTAAGGTGTGGAAGTGAAATCTGTATCTTTGGGACACTACATTTAAAACCCATTTGTCCTGGGTAATGAGTTCCCAGTTTTTGGCCTGCAGACCAATCTTTCCGCCTAAAGGAGCATTCAGTTGGGAAGTGCTTGGAAGTTTTAGAAGCAAGTCACTGAGACTGTTTTCCATAGGATGGAGTCTTACTACACCCTGATTTGGGTGCGGAATCCCCCACTGCTTAGTCTTGTGTGTCCCCTGGGACTGAAACCTGGGATTTCTGCTATGTCTGGGTTCTGCTTGAGAAGACCTTGAAGAGGCTGGAAAGGACCAATTCTTAGAGGGTTAGTGCATACTAAATCTAGGAAGCTGAACTTGTAAGAAATCTTTAACAGTTTGCACACATTTAGCTTTATCTTTCATCTTTTTTCAGAACTTCCTCAGCCTTGTTGTCAAACAGGCGGTCCTGATTTAAGGGAGCATCCAACAATTTAGCTTTAACATGATCAGGTAAAGATTGCTCCTTAAGCCAAGCATGCCTTCTGAGCACAGAACCAGTAACAGCAGCCCTGCAAGAGGCCTCTAAAGAATCAAATCCACATTGCAAAGTATGTCTTCCAACCTGCTCAGCAGAATGCATTAAATCCTGTAATTCTTTATTTTCCGCACAGTCAGGAATCAACATAATTTTCTGTTTAAGCAATCCAATAACATGTTGTTGATACTTTAACATATGAAACTGGCAGTTTAAAGCCCTAATGGCCAAGATTGTAGAAGTGCAAATGCTCTTACCCCATCTATCCAGTGCCCTAGAGTCTCTATCAGAAGGGGTAGGATTTTTAGCAGTAGAAGCCTTAATGCCCTTGGGTCCCTGTGAAATAGTCTCCGGATCCATAATAGGATTTTTAAAAAGGAACTTGTGTGAATCAGGAACCCTGTAATATCTGTCAGGTTTTCTGGGAGCAGGAGGCAAGGAATCAGGGGCCAAACTAGATTCCAAAAAAGCATCATCAACAATGTCTAGTACTGGAGGAATAGCTAAAGGCCTATGTTGAGGCAGGAGTAAGAAATCCCTAAGCCTCTTTTTTGAATCAGAAAAATCCTGGCTTTCCCAGTGGAAATGCTCCCTTAGAGTATGTAAGATTTCTCCAAAAGAAAAATCCTCTGGAGGGAAAGCAGAGGGGATAGAGTCCTCTGCATCAAAATCCTCATAAGTAGATAAGGGCAAATCCAGATCATCAGAAGAATCAGAAAAATCAGAATCCTGGTCAGAAGATTCATAAACAACTTCAGTCCTAGGTATCTTAGAAGGGGGTGGCTGGCTTCCCCTGCTTAGAGTTAGAAGATCTTCAGCCATTCTTATCATTTGTTTTTTAGGCACAGAGGCCTGAGCATGCAGCCTGGGCATAATTTTTTTAGACATGGTTCGAGATGTAGGCCTAAAAGAAGAAGGAGGCGTTGGTTTAATATGCAAGTCCGTAGGCCTGAATACACCCTCAGAAGCTGGTGCCTGCACAGCGGCACCGGACCCATCCAAGGTAGAGACATCCACAGGTTCCATAATTGAAGTATCTCGTGGCATACCGGACTTCGAATGGGTCTCAGTAGAGGTCTGCGCATCAGAAGTAACGGGTATCAGGGGCTGCAAAAGCACCTCACTGAGTACCAGCGAACTGGCTTAGGAGAAGCGTCGTCGGCAGTTTTGGACCTCGGTGGCCTGTCTCTGTCTTTATCCTTGAGTATTTTTGGAATCCTGGTAGTCAGATTGCTAACCGATGACATTTCTGGATAATTAAACCAAGAACCAAAATATTTTGAGGTGAAAATACACCGGCGACGGATAGTCCGCTGATTAAATAAACCACAAAACTGACAGTATGGTACATTGTGGTCAGGGCCTAGGCAAGGAATACAGTATGGATGAAAATCTTTATGAGGTATTTGCTTTCCATAAGTAATGCAATTATTAACTTTTACTGACATCGGTAAGGAGCAAGAAAAAGTTTCCCCAACGGGGTACTTAGCTTTAGTTGAAGACTTCGGTTCTGAAACTCGAAAACGAAAATTTCAGGAGTCGGCCAACCGGCACTTGCGAACTGCTTCTGCTTCGGGCACTGCACGGCAAGAAAGACTGATGTAATGGCGTTGGCTGCATGTTTTATACCCCTGACGCCATGGAAGAAGGGACAGCAACTGACGCAGGCCGACTGACGGCTACTGCAAGCAGATAACCCAAAAGTGATAACTGCAACAGTGAAACATGAAGAACATCAAACTGCTACTCCTCCCCCCCCAAATCCCTCTCTCATGAAAAAACAAAATTTAAAATGATCTCTCATAATAATACAACCATTAAAGTCATTTCTCATAGCAAACTATTAGGGGTGATAGTGGATAATAATCTAACATTTGACTTGCATATACAAAATTGCATAATAAAAACTCCTCAAAAAAATAGGGATGCATTACAGAGCCAAAAATGTTCACTGATGCAACTAAAACTACACTTGCCACTTCTTATTTCCTCCCCAGTCTTCTTTATGGTGCTCCTATCTTTACTAATGTTCAGGATTCACAAAAATGAAAACTTGAACAGTGCTATAACAATGGTATAACAAAATTGCTAAAGTTGCAGCACAAAGCTCTTTCAGAACCCACCACTATATAGCACGTGAAAAGCCTAAATTTAATAGAACTGTAACATCAACTAACATATACACAACTTCTTACCACTTATAAAATTATCCAGCATCCATCTGCCTGCCCAGTACTAAAAAACTTTCTACACAACTATGTTCCCCTTCAGTCATTGTGATCCAATGACCAAAAACTCCTGTCTGTCTACAAACCTAGCGAATCTGCCAAGCATTGTCTGTACTTGTACAAGGTTGCTAAGGCCTGGAACTACTTACCTATATCCATCAGATCTATACCCTCCCTCCCATCTTATAAAACTACTCTGAAGGACTTCTCATCTAAAATCTGGCTCTGTTCTTGCTCAAAACCAGAATAAACTATATCCCTAAATATGAACAAGTTACCTTTTCATTCCTTGTACCTCCTTACTCTCCCTTTTCCACTTACTTCTTCGGGTCCATATTAGAAGATCGAATGTTTAGGTGATGGAACACCTAAACATCGATCTTCTAATATCGAACCTAAGTATATCGAACCCCCCCAGGGAAACACGCACGTCGGCCAGTAAAAAAAAAAAAAAAACTTTACATCCAAACTAAGTGGGGGGCTTCACCCCAACACCCCCCCTAACTAAATATACCAACTCTGAGATCGCTCAACAGTACGGAAATGGCAAAATCCAGCAAATGGCCAAGGGAAATCTTTCCCGGAGTTAAATTGGCCGTTTGCCATTTTTTGCTTTCGATATTAGAAGATCGATGTTTAGGTGTTCAATCACCTAATCATTCGATCTTCTAATATAGACCCCTTCTTACTACTATCTAATTCTCTTCCCTGACCTTTTCTCTAAATACGTCATAAGGCTGATTTTCCCTCACTTTATACTGAAGTTCCTGTTTGTATTAGACTAACTTATCTTTAATTTCTCTAAACTGTCTAAAATTTCAATAAATATTAAATGATTGTCATATACCTTGTATCCATTCTTAACCACTGTTTTTATATTATATCCAGTTTGTTATAATTATTTAAACTGCAGATGCTTTGTTTTATTTTTGAAGATTATATAATTATTGTACTTAAAATGTTTTGCAATAATCTGGAGCTTTTCTTTCTGGGCCTCTGCTGAAAATACGTTTCTTCCCAGTCGGATTTTCTCAGTAGCCAAATGCCAATAAATAACTACCCTGATCCTAATCTAAACTGCACAGTAAATGAATCAAGCTTTATATAACATGATCATAGTCTATACAATCCTTTAAACCTATGGTTATCCTCACAAATAAAAACTTTCATCTGGCTAAAACATTTAAATGATCTTAAGGTCAAAAGGAGTTGCATTGTGTCTTTGTGGACTTGGAGAAAGCATATGATAGGGTGCCTAGAGAGGATTTGTGGTATTGTATGAGGAAGACAGGAGTGGCAGAGAAGTATGTAAGAGTGGTACAGGATATGTACGAGGGTAGTGTGACAGTGGAGAAGTCTGCAGTGAGAGTGACAGATCCGTTTAATGTGGAGGTGGGAGTACATCAAGGATCAGCTCTGAGCCCTTTCTTATTTGCAATAGTGATGGACAGGTTGACAAACGAGATCAGACAGGAGGCCCTATGGACTATGATGTTTGCATATGACATTGTGATCTGTAGTGAGAGTAGGGACCAGGTTAAGTAGACCCTGGAGAGGTGGAGATATGCTCTAGCGAGGACCGGAATGAAGGTCAGCAGGACTAAGACAGAATATAAGTGTGTGTAAATGAGAGGGAGGATAGAGGAACGGTGAGGATGCAGGGAGCAGAGTGGGTGAAGGTGGATGAGTTTAAGTACTTGGAATCAACAGTTCAGAGTAATGGTGAGTGTGGAAGAGAGGTGAAGAAGAGAGTACAGGCAGGGCGGAATGGGTGGAGAAGAGTGTCAGGAGTGATTTGTGACAGACAGGTACCAGTAAGAGTGAAAGGGAAGGTCTACAAGAGGGTAGTGAGACCAGCTATGTTGTATGGGTTGGAGACGGTGGCATTGACAAAAAGGCAGGATTCAGAGCTGGAAGTGGCAGAGTTAAAGATGTTAAGATTTGCATTGGGTGTGACAAGGATGGACAGGATTAGGAATAATCAGTATATTAGAGGGTCAGCTCAGGTTGGACGGCTTGGAGACAAAGTCAGAGAGGAGAGATTGCATTGGTTTGGACATGTGCTGAGGAGGGATGATGGGTATATTGGAAAAAGGATGCTAAGGATGGAGCTGCCAGGTAAGAGGAAAAGAAGGCCTAAAATAAGGTTTATGGACATGGTGAGAGAGGACATGCAGGCGGTTGGTGTGACAGAACAATATGCAGAGGACAGGAAGAAATGGAAACAGATGATCTGCTGTGGTGACCCCTAACGGGAACAGCCGAAAGAGAAGAAGTTTTACTGGGTACTCTCTTTTCAGCACTCACATTAATAGATTTTAAAATATACATATTTCCAATACTTTCTATTACTGTTTCTTTGTTATAACTGAATATTCCACAGCATGCAGTTTATTTTTAAATTAACAATGTCTATATTACAACAATTTCTTTGTTAGTTGTGAATAAGGTTCATCTTGCTATATAGCTGTTAACTAAATTAACCTTGGCTGATTACTACCAATAACAGAATATAAAATGAAGTTTAATGAAAGGTCTTTTTTGTGAGTATGATTCTCAGGACAGTGACACCACAACAAAGAAGTGAGCTCAATTACTAGGCTACTGTTTGCTAATGCTGGCATTTCATGCCTTCTGCTTCCAGTACCAAAATGTTACTACTGACATCTGTATCACCACACTTTATTCTACTGTTACAGAAGTTTAAATATAGTAAATATAGTAAATCTTATTAGCAGAGAGAAAAGAGAATTTAAACACATTGTTCATCATATAATTACATTCCATACAAACTACAGTTTAATGTACCTGGAAAGCAGAGCATAAAATCTCCTTATAGATTGTAACCAAAAAGAGTTCTGTGCAAAATGCAGATGATTCAAACTTTCTGAACTTCAAAGCACATCAAACTGCCCTCTCACTTCCAGTTGCTCCAGATCATCAGAACTATCAATGAACTATCACAAAAAAAAGAATTTATGTCTTACCATAACGTTCCATCTGTGTTGTTCATTTTATTTCATTCATCACTGATGGGTTCAGTTCCGAGCCCTCGGAACTGAGTCGGCCTTTTTACTAAGCTCGCACCAGCCAAAACTCTCGAGCTAAGCTTCTACCAAAAACATCCTTCTCTCTGTTATCTTAGATCGAGTTTGCTAGCGATAGAAAAGTAAAGCCGAGGCCACTTTTGCGCAAATAGCTTAGGACATCACTTGGACCCAAAGTATCCCCCAGGAGCCTTTGGAGGGGGAAGGAGGGTGGGAAGTGATGAATGAAAGAAGATGAACAACACAGATGAAGTGTTATGGTAAGACATAACTTCTTTATCTGATGTTAATCTTCTTTCCATTCATCACTGATGGGACAAAATCCCAAGCTACCCTGAGGACCATGGGCTGCAACAGTCCTGAGTACCACTGACCCGAAGGCAGCTCTCCATCTGGAAACCAAGTCCAATTTGTAATGACTGGCTACTAAGAACAAGGATTTCCAGGGCAAAAACTTTAGGTCACACTTCGCTGTGGGTTCAAAGGGTTTTTGAGTCAAAGACTGAAGGACTAAGTGAGGTTCCATGGTTCCACAGGCTGTCTGACAGGCAGCCTGATATGAGAGGTTTCCTTGAGAAAGGCTTTGCATAGACAAAGAGATGAGAGGGGTGACATCTATACCATTGTGGAAATTAAAAATTGCCGCTAGGTGTAGAGTAGAGGCAGAGGCTCCAAATACTGCAGAACAGCAGTCACTGGAGCTGAATACGGGTCTAGCATGTTATCCTTAGACCAGATGTAGAACCTTTTCCATATATCCTGATATAGTCTTCTGGTGGATGGTTTATGAGAGGCAGGAATGATGTCTCGAACAGGTGAGGTGAGGTTAGCTTGCCTGGCAACTAACGGAAGTGGAGAAACCAAGCTGTCAGCTTGAGACTGGACAGATTTGGGTGGCTCAACCCTTAGGGGTGAGTAATCAGATCTGGACGAGGGACCAGAATCCACAGCGGGTATAGTAGGTGAGGCCGAAGGGGAACCAAACCTGTCGACGGCAAAACGGAGCTATGAGGATCACCTTGCATCTCAACTAAAGAGTTTTCCTTAGAAAATGAGGAATCAAGGGAATGGGAAGATAAGCATAAAGAAGTCCCATGGGCCAATCGTGGATTGGAGCGTCCCTCGGGGACTCCCCCTCCAAGGGAAACAGGGCAAAATAGCTGCTGCACTTGTTGTTCGATGGGGAGGCGAAAAGATTGCAGCAAGGCTGGCCCCAATGACTGAAGATTTCTGTCGCCACCTTGGGGTTGAGGGACCACTCGTGAGGCAGGAGGATGCATCTGCTCAGTTTGTCCGCAATTACTTTGGAGCTCCACAGGATATGCGTTGCTATCAGAAAGCGGTTGGAAGCTATCACCCACTGTCAAATTCTCATAGCCTCTCAACACAGGGGAAAGGACTTGGTTCCTCTTTGCTTGTTGATATACCAGACCGCTGACATGTTGTCTGACTGAATTGCAATTGTCCCAGAAGGGAGAACCGAATGAAAAGCATGCGACGCCAACAGCACCGCTCTCAGTTCCAGAACGCTGATATGCAGGTGGGCCCCTGAGGTGGACCATGCACCTTGGACTGTCTTTCCCTGAAAATGTCCCCCCACCCGATCAGGGAAGCATCCATGGTCACAATGGCCTTGGGCTGAGGGGATTAAAATGGGCATCTCCAAAGTTCTGCGTCTGGCCTCATCCACCAAAGGAGGTCCTGCTTGCAGCAGTTGGTTATTTGGATCTGGTAACTGAGGGGGTGATAGTTCGGGAACCACTGACAAAGAAGGAGCCATTTTAGGATTTGCATGTGTAGTTTTGCTAGGGGCACTATTGGAATTGAAGCTGGCATGGATCCTAGGGCCTGAAGAACTTCTCTCGCTGAAACTTTCTGTTTGACAGAGTATCACTCGGAGCTGGAGCCTCACTTGCTGGAGTCTGTGATTTGGGAGTGACACTAGACAAGACCGGGTATTGAACACTGCTCCAACGAACTCTATTTGTTGTGTGGGAGTAAGGTTTGATTTCTCCCAATAAATTGTTATTCCCAAACTTTTTGCCAGAGAGAGTGTATAATGCAGTGCTGTTACCAGAAGATGCTTGGTGGGGGCGATGAGGAGCCAGTCATCCAAATATGGAAACATCCAGAATCCTTGTAGTCTCAAGTGAGCTGTGACCACTGCCATGCACTTCGTGAACATTCTGGGGGCTGCAGAGAGACCGAACAACAGGGCACAAAATTGTTAATGACTGGCCCCTAGCCGGGAGTGAAGCAGACTCCGGGAGCTTTTGTCCATTTTGATGTGGTAATACTCATCCCAGAAATCTATTGAGCACATCCAATTGCCTTCCCTTAAAAAAGGGAGAATGGACTGAACCATGACCATCTAGAATTTGGTTTGGGTGACAGACTTGTTTAAGCTGCTGAGATCCAAAATGGGTCTCCAGTCCCCCTGTCTTTTTTGGCAAAAGAAAGAATATTGAATAGAATCCAGATCAATGTTGGTCTGGTGGGACTGGTTGGATGACTCTTTTTGAGACAGCTTTATTATTTCTGAAGCTGCTTCTTCCCTTTGACTGGGTGGAACATCAGGAAGTTTTTTTGGAAGATCTGGTTGACAAGAAAGGGGAATGGTGTATCCTCTGGTGATTATACTTTGCACCCAACGATCGGTGGTAATAGATTGCCAGGCAGCACTGATAAGGCTGTCCAGAGAAGGAGTCCCTGGAGCCTTGGTTACAAGGACCGCCTCTGCCACTGGAGGGGCACTGTCCGGAATTGTTACCTCTTCTGCCCCTGGGGGTATCATTGCCACATGCGGAACGGAAAGGACCCTGAGATTTTTTGTGCCACATTTTCCCACTTCTCCGATTCCTGGAGAAGGTATGTTGAGGACTGGAAAATTGTAGGCCTACGGCAGACAGGGTCTTGCCATATTGCTCGCACCTGGCTAGCGTGTCCTTCACTTTGGAGCCAAAAAGGGATGATGCTTCAATGGGAGCATTCAAAAAGAAAGACTTGAAGTCTGCAAGGTCACAAATGCACATCCAGGCATGACGCTTCATGACAATGCCCGAACCCGCTGCTCTAGCCGCCCCTTCGGTCACATGTGAAAGCAACCTTATGGACAAGTTGGAGATCGATTCCAAGGTTGCGAGCTGCAAAGCCACTTTGTCCCTGACTTTGTCAGACAGCTGTCCTGCAAGTGTTCCAGAGATTTCGAAGATCAAATCCTTCTGGAGCCTCGTAAAATGTGCCAAATAGTTCAGAGACCATATAGCAAAGGTCCCTGATGCAAAAACTTGCTTCCCAGGTCTGTCCACAACCCGGGACTCCCTGTTGGGCAGGTGGACAGCTGGAATTTCCACAGCCAAGTCCTTTTTCATGGCCGCCGCCACCACCAACATAGCATCGACTGGTAACCCTTTGGAACAATGCGGGTTCTCCTCGGGAGGAGAAAGAATTTTGTCAGGTCTCTGAGGGATTGCCTCAGTGGAATCAGGGTTCTTTCAAGCGCACTGTACGATGAGCTTGTCAGCAGGCGGGGTCACCCAAGAGGTAGAAGGCCGGGTGCAGAAAGCCTGCAGGAATACACACTCCTCAGACAAAGGGTTGGAGGGCTTCCAGTCACCCCTCTGTTTTAGCATTTCCAGGATGTCTCCAAAAGAGACATCATCAGGTGGTGACTGTGGGGACCCTTCAGCATCATCGTAATCCTTGTCTTCCATTAAAGACTCCTTGGGTGAGTCCATGTGCTTCCTCTTGCATGTCCTCTTTTGAAAGGGCAGCTCAGTGGGGGTCTCTGATGAGGACTCAGAAGAGCGGGTACCCTGAACAGTGGTGTCTTACAGCTTCTCTGTCTGGTGTCCCGGGGGTGGTCTGTGGCACCTGTAGCTCAGGAGGTGAAAACTGGGGTTCCGACACCAAAGGAGTGCTTCCAGAAGTGAGAGCCCTCTCCATCGTGTGGAAAGTAGGTCCACCTGAAGAGGGATGGGAGCCCGTAACCGAGAAAGATAACCTCGAAACCGGGGTCACACTCCACTCAAATGAACCCGCCCCCATGGATGAAGCCTCAAGCAGGATCGGTACGGACGTGGTTATTGGCACTGAGGATGGAACCGAAGACAAACACGGCTCTGTGCTCCAAGCCAAGGCACCAGCTCCTAATCCCCAGATTGAGGAAGGACCAGTTCCACAGGAACTGAACACCAAAGGGGCAAACCCGGAGCCTGAGTGAGGTCCACTATAGGTTCCAAGAAGGACGTTGGAGCAGAAGGCTTCGGAACTGAAATAGCCAAAGGAGGAGTGTAAGAAGGAGTCTGTGGAGAAACTAACCCAAGTCCTGCAGTAGGATGGGTCTTAGAAAGTGTGGGTATCCCCCTGGCTACCAAAAGCTGGTCCACAAGATGCACCACATCGTGTTCTGACAGGCTTCTGGTGGATCTAGTGGATACTCCGGATGGAGAGTCAGATCGGTCAATGAATGGGCTATACATCTGGCCCACAAAAGGATCTATGGAAGGGGAGTATTGGGTCCATGGTGCAAGGTCTGCTGGCACCAAATTCTCAAGTTTCTAGACCGGGAGTAATGGAGTCAAATCCAACTTGGTCAGAAAAACGGTCAGTGCCGAAGTGGCACTCAGAGCTAAAAGGGTTGGTTCCAAAATCTTAACTGACGAAGGTATCGAAGACGTGCCCTGAGCCATAGTGGCCACAGGTGCCGAAGTCGTAATAGGCATAGTAAGGTCTATCATTGGTGATGGAGGCAGGATTGGTGCTGAAGTTGAAGCCAGTATCGTAGGTTTCAAGATGCTTGCAGCCAACAAGGACGGAGCTGTAGAAGCAGATTTATTCTCTGAGGACAACTTTGGGACCTTTCACAGGATACCTTGATCACCCGATAGTGAGGAGGGAACTGAGTGGGACCTCTTTCTGTCTTTTATAGGAGAGGTTGAGACCTCCATTGCAGAAGTGGCCTTTGAAAAGGGAGACTAAAGTAGCCCTTTCAGTATCAGTTTATTTTTGTGCTCATTAAGAGTGCATTGACTGAAACTCTGACAAATGTCACAAGGAGGTTGCACAAAAAGATGGGGCACCCCCAAACAGTATACACAATCATCATGAGAATTACTACTAGGTAACTTGCCATTACATGAAGCACAATGCTTAAACCCTGAAGTACCTTTCTTATCCGACATCTTATATAACCAGTCAGAACTAATAAGTCAAACACAGTTCAAAAAAGCCACACAGTTGTATCACTATAGCGATATGTATAAGTAAAACAGAAACACTGACAGGCTAGAAAAGAAAGCAAATACCAGCTATGGTATTGAAGGAATACCACAAGGGTAAGGGGGAAAGGGTGTACCAACAATGGTACTTGAAAGTTTACCAACGGTAACAACGAGCAAAGCAGAGAAAACAGATCAAGGTCTGACAGACGAAAAACACACGAGCGATACTAATCACTCACTAAGGTAGAAAATATTAAAAGTTTTCCACACAAAATATCAAATAAATTTCCACTTAGCTGAGAGCTCGGCTGAAACGCGGCTTTACGGCTACCCAGCAAACGAGATCTGAAGTAACAGGGAGAAGTGCATTCTGGGTAGAAGCTTAGCTCGAGAGTTTTTCGCTGGCGTGAGCTTGGTTAAAAATGCCGACTCGGTTCCAAGGGCTTCGAATCGAACCCATCAGTGATCAATGGAAAGAAGATTAACAACAAGAGATCATATATTATTTAACATGCAGCTAGTTAAAATTCCTGCCCTTTATTTTGTGATAAAAGAAAGAAAAAAAAAACAGAAAACAATGATTGTTACTTATCACAACTGATCTGCAAATAAAATGTAATCAAAGTATTCTACCTTATTGGTTGTGATGTAAAATGCCTGCAACTAGGACTGTGTTGGTGTGTTTTGTTTTCATTTGTATAAATGCATAATTGCCTATGTAGTAAGTGATGGTTTAATAAAGATGTTTCTTGTTAAAAAAGAAAGAAAAAAGCAGGAACTGAATAATGTACGCAATGCTGCTTAGGTTTTAAGACATACAGCAATATATGTGAAGTAAAATGTTTATGTTAATTATAGTGTGATTACTTTTATATGAATGTACATTTGCCTACGCCACAAATGATAATTCCATACAGGTGTTTCAAGAAAAGTATTCTGCCTTATTTAAATATGGGATATTGTCTGTTGATAACTCACATGTATTTTTAAAACACTAAATGTTCCTTCAGTTTATCATAAACTTATACTACTCCATGGTCTCCTAGGCTAAAAGTTCAGTAAGAACCCATGAACCTAAACATCGGGATTTTTCATTTACAAAGCAACTAGTTCTAAAAATCATATCAGCTAAAAAAAATCATGACATTTCAGGATAATATAAAAATAGAAAAGAAACTTCCAAAACAAATATATTAAGTTGAAACTAATCAAATGCACAATAAATTGTATATGTTTTTGTTTTTATTTCTTCCAATAATATAAAGACATTTGTACTTCAAGAAATAATGTCCCAACTTCCTTTCAAAATCTAAAAAACTGATACGTCCGTGATAACCGAATTCATTAACACCTAGCCAGAGTGAGATTTCACACCTCCTGACACCAGCAGATTTCCAGCCTGGACAGCTTTTACCTAAGCTATAAATCAAAGATTGCAATTTTCCAACATACCTTAAACAAATGCATATATCTCAGAAACTATAAAAGTAACAAAAAGTTAAAATACAATAGATACTCAGCACCCCCCCCCCCTTTACAATGGTGACTATGCCAGCCAGACATAATACCAATATTACATTTAACAACTAATTACATAATATATAAACTTAATCGTAATAATTATGCAAACAAGTATTAACATGTCTGTAAACACAGCAGTTAAGCCCCAATTATTAATGAGAATTTGTTCAGGCAGATATGATCTTCAATTTGCTGCAAAGCAGTTTTGTAGGTATCACTACATTTTTGAGATATTTGCAAAATTATGAATAGTAAGTTTATCTGCAATTTTAATGAACAAATAAATATAACTGTCTATAAAGCAGTGTTAGAAGGACATCACCTACCAGAGTAAGATTTTCCAGCATTATGTATGCTTTTTCCTTTGATACCATGGAGTATCAACCATCCTTCAGACAGGAAGTTAAACTGAGGCCCCATCTGCTTGAATAAGTGATACCACAGGTGGATGTAAAAGATCCCATGGCACCTATCAACAGAGTAGGGTCCTTTATTCAACAAATCTTAAATATTTATAATATAAACTGAATAAATAAAATAATACTTGCATTATTTACAGTATTATACACAAACTATTTACACTGATCTCATATTTACTTTTTTACATTCAAAATACATTTATATCTGACCACTACTCTATTTTACACAACCAAAATCTTTTGCTTTTTTTAACAATTCTGATACATTCCATTTAGCTTTATACATAATTTCTTTCACTATTTGGTGACAATTTGTCCACAAAACATTAAATATTTTATCAACCTTTCAATAAATACTTTATAAAAATCATATTCAATCATATCCATATTAATATGTTTGTATCCCTTAATTTCATCTAAATAATAATTCTCATCTAACTTACACAACATAGTAATTCTTTTAACATCAAAAAGGCATGTTCAGAAGTTTCTTCTTTTTGACAATAATTACATATTCTTTCACTTTTTTTTTATAAGGCATGTCTACTTTAACAGGTAATTTCCTTATTGCCACTCTCCATTAAAAAAACATGATCTTCTACTCTCTTTTTAAATCGGTCACTTTTTGCTTTTATAGCTCTGATTTTCACTTCCTCCTGTTCTTTTCATGGGTAGACATAAAAATATTTTGCCATTAATTTTTATAATCCTATTTTCTTTAATCTTCTAAATCTTCTATACTTACTTTCCACATTAAAATTTTCTCTTGATATGCTTTAATTTGGATGGCGCCGTGATGTAGTGGTTAGTGCTGTCACCTCACAACAAGCGATTCTCCGGTTCGATTCTTGGCTGGGATGCCTTCTGTGTGGAGTCTGCATGTCCTCCTTGCATTTGTATGGGTTTCCTTCAGGTGCTCTGGTTTTCTCCCACATTCCAAAGACATGCAGTAGGTGAACTTGACACTTTAAATTGGCCCTAGTTGTGAGTGTGTGCATGTCAGTGTGTAGTGCACCCTCTAAGGAGGGCTGGGCATTAGGCTAGCAACTCGATCCTGTAAAACCTGTACCTGCTATGGAAACAGTGAGTGCTGAAGGGTGCTCACTGCCCAATGTGCTGAATGCACAGGATCCAGGATACTTTAAGTTCTTCATTCGTACCGTCTTTTGCTATTTTTCATTGTATCCCATATTTTTAATATTTGTTTTCCATTCCTAGACTTATTAAATTACCATTTTTTTCCTTTAACTATTAAAGCATTTTATATAGATGTAAAAAAACTGCAAATACCACTGGATTTATAAGTCCTAAGCTATCATTCTCTTTTGCTACACATAGCACACTTCTCTTTACAAGATTAAAACAAGATCCACATATAAAGGAGAAGATAGTATTAGTAATATCTTTTGCAACTGCCAATGGCATACTAAGCACACTAGCTATATATGAAACATTTTCAAATACAACAGAGTCAAGCAAATACACTTTTTTTCTTGAAAGAAAATTTAAAAGATCTCCAAAAACAACAACTATAATTGATTCTTTTCCTAATGTTTTCCCATTGTGGTAATACAGCTTCTTTTTTCCCATATGTAATGCATAATAACTTTACTTCTTGAGAGATGAATTCAATACATTTGATCCTACCTTCATGCCCTAAACCTTTACTCTTTTCTGTGTTCAAACACATACCAATTTTATCTAAACTCAAATTCAACTTGCTTATATCTTCTTCCATTCTATTCAAGTACTTAGTGACTAGAATGGCATCACATGCATATGACAACATTATAGGTTTAGCAATACCTTCCTTTGGTCTATATCTAACATTTCCATCTACTAATTAGTTATTGCATTCATTACTAGTGAGAATATAATGTTACTAAAACAACATCCTTGCCTTATTCCTCTTTTAATACTTTTTTTTTCACTCAGCCATTCATTAATCAAAACTTTAAATTTGATGTATGATGTAATACACACATTTTTTTTATTTTCATACTTAAAAGCTTTAAATATCTCCCATACATATGCTGAATAATGTCAAAAGCTTTGCTTAAATCTCCTACCATAATAAAAGTATTTTCTTGTCTACTTATTATGCCATCTACAACATCTCTAAAAATCATTAACTCTTGACATCCTTTTCCTTTAACACTATATTGTGAACCTAATAGAATATTCTTAAGTTTTGATTGCATTCTTTTCTGTAGTATTTTCATAAAGATTTTATAACCAATATTATTCAAAATAATATTCTTGTATCTTTTCTCTTACCCTTTTACCATACAAATTTAAAAAATCCACTAAACATTTCCTTCTGTTTAAAACCTTCATTAAACCACTTGTTTAATACTTGTATGAAGTACATATTTTGGCTTACTGTAGTGTTCTTATTAAATTGATATTCTAAGCCATACAGATCTGCTGCTGTGTGCATATTTACTTCTCTTAATACTATATAGAGTTCTTCTAATCTTCTATTTTTTCCAAATCTATATCTTCTTGGTCAGAGAAGGTTCTTACTTTCCATGATATTTATTTTATTTTATTTTTATTTTTTATTATTTATTTAACATTTGTTGACCGGGAATGATATCCTTTGTTGTGTATTAATAGACCTGTCAATATTTAAAACTGCAAGAATATCACTAGGAAAACTAAAATTAGGAGGAAGGTGTGAGTTATGTCTGTGTTGTCTGTTCACTCAGAACAGTGTACACTTAGTGTAGGCATTATTGAATCACAGGAAATATCTTTCAATCATTTATATATTCTACAACAATACACATTATATCTCTTTGGTCTTTCTGTACTCCCCTTTTTGTCTGTTTATTCTCTCATTATACAATCTTCCTTATCTATTTTATTTAAATAAGGAGATATCTCTTCTTTTTTACCTTGCAGGAAATATCTTTGTTTATGTAACAGATTTTTGTTTACTGTTTCCTTGATTCACTGAATACAACTCTTGCTCTTTCATAAAAGATTTTCATTCCTTTTTAAATTTTTATGGAATTCTCCACTTTAGTTACTATAACTCTTTTTCACTTCCTTTCTCTTTTTAACTTGCCATCCTTGATAAAAATTTTTTTTTATATTTCTTTGTAAAAGACATCCACCATTCGGACCAATTTTATAGAACTGTCGCATACTTATATGATCTTCCCAGAATTCTAACTTTCATTTTCACTCTCAGCTACACACACTACTTCTTCAGTACTTTTTAGACCTTTTCCTGTTTTAACATTGCTAACTTTTTCTCTGAATTCTATCCAGATAGCTTTATGGTCTGAAAAACCTGTCTACTCTACCTTAATTTTTTTTAATTTCACATCTTTCCAAAAGCAAAAATATTCTTATCTGTGTTCTATATATTCTTCTACTTATATATGTCCATGAATTGTTCTTCCATATTCTCAACTTCTCACATATCATAATTTCTATAACTTTTTTTACATTATTCCCTTTCTTTCTGTTTCTAAAGTTACAACTGAAATCTCCTAATATAATAACTTCCACATTAACAGAAGTATAATTCAATATTAATGCAAAAATCTATTCTCTTTCTTTACTAGTTGCATATGCATATAATGCAAATATTCTATACTCTTTATCTATCTAACATCAATAACCATAATCTTACTCATTAAAATTATAGTAATATCAAGGACCTTAGCTGTCTTCTTAAGTATTGCTATTCCTGAACATAAATCATGTCCTAAATTCCAGTAAATCTCATTACCCTACAGAAATGTTGTTTGAAATCTTTACTTTTTTGTTTAAAATCCTGTATCTTCTAGTATAATTATATCGCTGTCTCATTACACCAGTCTATAACAACTAGACTTCTAACTATGCTCTTAAAACTGTTAACATTCAATGCTAATATTCTGCAATTCCCATTATTTCTATTTAGGAAAATGTCCTAAGGAAAAAAAATAAAACCTTCACCCTTTTTCTTTCTTCTTTTCCGTTGTGATTAATCCCCTACTTTTTCTCTTTCTCTAGCTCACTCTTTTACCTTTAAAATGTTTATTTTTTAACTATATTCCAGGTAATATTTTCTTAGTCACTAATTTCAGTACCTTCTTCCATATTTAATTTTGTTTCATATGTGTTATACTTTTATCATACTTTTTTGACAGTTTCTTCTGTATTTTTTCTACATGATTTTGTCCCTGTTCTTCTTTTCCAAAACCCCTTAAATATGTTCAGACACAAGTTTCTTCATGCATTTTACTGTCCCTTCATTACAATCTATCCACATATGACCTACCTTATTGTATTTATAACATTTTAACTCACATTTTTTTTGCATCATGGCCTATCGCATCACATATAAAACATTTCCTTTTTGTACAATCAGTAATCAAATGATCTGATTTTTCACAGTAGAAAGATGTTTTGGGTTGACTCCAATATTTAACACCTTTTTGACCATCTGTATATATATATATATATATATATATATATATATATATATATATATATATATATATATATATAATACTAGGGATATGAATGATTTTATCATTTTCTACTTTTAGTACAACATTACAATCCCAACTCCCAGTCCATAATCCTCTACTGTCAAAAACTTTAGAAATGTCCAATACATCTTTACATATGCTATTTAAATGTCTTTTCAAAGCCTCTTTTTTCAATTTCTGTTCTAAATTGAACATAAATTGTCTTAACTTCTCTGAAAAAAGCTTTAACTACATAAACATTCCACAGAGTAGTCTTTCTTATTTTTATACTGACTTAAAATATTTCCATTGCCTGTTTTCAAAAATTATACCATAATAAGTTTCTTTGCTTATATGAATGAAACTCTTACATCTGCTTGAGAAGTTCCTACAGGTGAAATAACATTGTCCCATACCTCATATATCTTTCTATTTCTCTTTTTTTCCTTGGAGAAGATTCTAACAGTATATTTATTCTTTGTTTTGTAGCAGTTTCTTTTCCTGATGTTCTTTTTTCAGCTTTTTCCTTGACCACATCAACCTAAGTTTTTGTCTATCTCCTGTTTTTTTTTTTGTATCAAAAGTACCTCTTTATTAAGAATTTTGTCTATTTTATATCCCCATGCCATATGCTTGCTAGTCTCAGGTTCAAATTCCTCACATAAGTTTTCTAATAAAACATCCTGCAACCCTCCTGACTGGAGAGTTGTAATAGTACATCCTGGTTTTCTTCCTGGAGTAGCTGCTGCTGGAAATTATCTTCTAAATCTGGAAAATGTTTGCCTGCCATTTCTCCAGCTATGCACCATTCTGCTGTTTCAAAAATATCCATAGAAGACTCGACTGTATTCCTACCATCATCTCCAACCACTGGAATTCCACAAGAAGGCATATGTGCATTCTCCCTTTATTGTCTGACCTCCGACACAGACATAGAAGGCTCAACTTACCTTCTCTTCTCCCCTGTTATCTCTCAACACATTTTTAAGCTGATGTGAAGGCTCAATTCCCTTTTTCTGCTCCAAATCACCACCAAAAAACTCTCTCAACTCCATTGCTGTAACTCCCTAGTCGTACACCTTGGTCTTTATATTTAGAAAAACATTAACTTTTTTGGATTTTACATTTTAATGCTATCGGGTGGCCAGGACTAAACACACTGGCATCTACTGGTTGCCTTTTAAAACTAAAAGTCCAGGTTAGGTGATTCATTGTGTGTGTGTGTGTGTGTGTGTGTGTGTGTGTGTGTGTGTGTGTGTATATATATATATATATATATACACACACACACACACACACATTTTTCTTTTAATACGTTCACATGAGATTTTTATACTTATATTTACATTTTTCAGGTGTCATTCATTTCACTATTAAAATGTCAACTGATTCACATGGATTAATTACTGTGACCATGTGATTTGTTAGTAAAATATATAGTATAAAGGTGTGATTTTAGAGGTTTTATCTGATGAAGTCTTGTATTATTTTAGAGACAAAAGCATTTATTTTTGTTTAATAAAGTGTGTCAATTCTGTGACATATCCAGCCATTTGTGTTTGGTTATATCAGAGTGCAATATTTGTCATCATGGGATACAGACCATGCTGTTATGCCAGGGATGGTCTGCACCTCTCCACTTTAGGCTTTCAAACAGATAAAACATTGTTCATTACCATAATGCCTTTTTTAGGCAATGCTAACCTGACAATCCTTTCGACACAGCAAATTTTAACCAAGAAAATCTAAAAGTGTTAACTGCTCAATTCTTATACATTCTAACAAGAAACTTTACTCCTTACAAGCTACTCTCACCATAGAGAATGCTGACATCTGTGCAGTCACTGAGGCATAATTTAAAGTGGCAGGAGCAACCTGGCAGTGAAAGGCTACAATGCCTTCTGCACATTTAGACAGGCTACTACACAGACAGTGACTAATGATGGAGGCGTTCTGATTTACATCAAAAATAAATAAACCACAAGGCTAATTGAGCAAGATTAGCATCCAAAAGTATACAAGTACTCTCATCAAACTAAACAAGCATTTCAATGGACAAATAAATACTCTACCAAAGCCACATTTGAAGTAAATCTGGCCTCCTAGAGTTCAAGGACAACCAGAAAGCATTCTTTAGGTTTGTCCACAACCTCTAAGGCAATACACGTGCAGAGCTTATTGTTAATTGAGTGTACACTGAGCCAGACATGAAGGAAAACCTACTCGCAGACAAATTCAACTTTAACTTTATCCCTCTCTCCTTCCTAGCCTCCCCTAAGGAAATACCATCAAATGTAACCCCCTCCCCAACTGTCACTATGGAACAGGTCCTCAATGGTCTCATTAAAAGACCAAGAACACTACATTTTTAGGCCCCGACAATATCCCAGGCTGCCTTCTAAATATCATGAAACATGAGCTATCATGGCCTTTAAAAGCAGTGCTTAACTGTAGCTGTCAAGCAGGCTTAATTTCTTACAAATGAAGAATGGCACCTGTCATCCCTCTGCACAAAGGCATGCCATCTGCAGACCCTGGAAACTACAGACCCATAAGTCTCACTAATCTCATATGCAAAGCCATAGAAGGAATTTTTATGGAAATGATCTACAGTGACAAAGGAAACCACCAGACACTGAACCCAACCCAGTCTGGTTTTGTATAAGATAGGTCATGTCTACTCAACTTGGTGGACTTTCTTGAGAAGATCACCAAAGCAATGGACAAGGGAAAAATGGTTCAATCTGCCAATCTTGAACTGTCCAAGGCATCTGATAAAATATGCCACTCAAGCATTGTTGAACAAGTCAAGAGGGTAGGTATAAATCCTTATGTTACTGGTGGACAGTCAGCTGGCACACAGACAAGACCCAGGAAGTTAGAACTGGGAAGACCACCTCTATAAAGAGACCAGTCACTAACGAACTCTCTGATATCAAAATCGATATCAAGGGCCTCTGGCTGACAAAATTTGCAGGATGAGTGCAAATTAGAAGCAGTAACCAAATCCCCCACTGACACTAATGTTGTCCAAGAAGAGCTGACACAGACAAATAACTGCGTCAGTGCCACAAACTTAAACTAAATGCCAAGAAATACATAATAGTACCTTTTGGGAAGCCAGCCACCACTGGTAAATACCAAACTGACAACACGTCCCTAACAGCTGACCCAGCAGACAGGGACTTGGGGACACATACAGACAGTAATATAAACGTTGACAATCACATGTCTATGGTAGTGAGAAAATCATTCTATGTTGTACAACTTATAAACAAAGTTATGGCGTCTAGGTCGGCACAGTTGTGCAGCGGTAGCATTCCAACCTCACAGCAACAGGTTCTTCGGTTCGATTCTTGACTGGGGTGCCTTCTGTGCAGAATCTGCATGTCCTTCCTGCATTCATGTGGGTTTCCTCTGGGTACTCCGCTTTCTTCCCATGTTACAAAGATATGCATCCGGTGCATTTCTCCCAAGGCCTTCGCTGAAATTTGGCTTTGTTCCAAATCGGACTTTCCCGGTTAACAAATGTTAAATAAAAATATAAATAAAATAAAATAAAGGTCCAAGGAAGTCATTGTTCTACAGTATTTGGCATTCATCAAACCTATCATTAAGTACAATGCCCTTTTGGTATGTGCTAAACTAGATATCTCCAACAATTATAACGGCCACATAGGATCCTCAATAAAAGAATGCAGGGTGTAAATAACATGTCCTATGCAAACAACCTCAAATCCTTAACCCTGTATTTTATCACCTACAGACTGTTGATGGAAGATCTATGCCTGGCATACAAGGCATCACTTTACCCCACTCTGATGAAGCTCCTGCATATCCTCCAAACAAGCAGCACTAGAATTACCCATTCTAAAGAATTATAACTTACCTGCAATATAAACAGAAGATGCTGGACAGACAAGTATATATTCCAGAGAATATTCTTTCTCTGGAACAGACACCCCACCCATGTGAAGCAAAGTTCCTCCCTAACTCAAAGGTGTAACTTGAATAACTGGATGGGAATTGGAAATTCATCCCTAGTTTTGCACATTTGTCTCTAATGGACACAGGCAGCATATCATAGTTCATCTCCAGGGCCTACCCTTTTAAATGTTGCATCACCCATGTCCCTGCTTACAGTACCCTAGGGCACCAGGACTTGTCAGAGATTTGGGATGCATGACTACGCTAAAAAGTCACCAGTGGTTGTTAGCCTAGTACATACATATGAACCTATGAGACTACAGGAATTGTCTTTATTGTCATAAATAGTAATATTAGTTAGTTATTGGCATTCATTGAAGATGCAAATGGCATAATATTAGTTTTACTGTGATTTACCAGTAGTTTATTATCTGAAGCCTACTGGCACAGATCAAAAAAGAATTGCTGTAGTCGAGTACTGTAGTTTTGCAACAGATTTATCTGCATGAAGAAGGAGAATATCATCTGCATACAGAATATCCAGTGATAATAAATCCTCTGAGAGGTCAGTAATAAGAGAAAAGAGGGGTCCTGATTCTGAATCTTGTGTCATAACAGAATTAAGGGTCTTTTTACAAGCAAGATGGTTTTTAGCAAAGACTTGAAATGCCTTGTTTTCCAGACAACTTTGAAACTAACTGATAGTACTTTGTCAGAGACTGAATTGTGCTAACTTTGAAATAAGTAATTTGTGATTACCAGTTTAAAATGCTCTGGTCATGTCAACAAATATCCAGACGGTAAAAAGACCAGCATTCATGTTGCTGCACAATGTGTACATTATTGAGAGTATTGTAATAGTGCTGAAGGCATTTCTGAAACAGTGCTGTTTGTCTGGCAGGAGTCAATAGTCATTTATATGTTTGAGAAGTTGTTTGTAGAAAATTGTTTCAAATATTTTTGTGAATAGGCATAGTGTAGAAATAGGACTAAGTTCTTTGAAGGATTTACCCCTTTCCTGGTCTTTCCAGCTTGTCGCACCCTCTCCATTATCACTTTTCTGGCCAGCTGCTGCATGTTCTATGTCAGTGTCCTCAGCCAACTATTTAGGACTTACAAGATATCCTCTATTTTGTCTTCGACCATATGGACTTCTGTTTTTCCTGATATTACTATCTCATGACTGCCTTTATTACCATCTGTTTTCTTCCTTACCCAGGGCCTACTTCGAACTTTTTCATCTTTTTTTTGGTAGTCTATCTTGAGGAAGTCTAGCAATTTCTCCCTTCCAGCAAAATAATTTAACAACAGACTCACTGGTAAGCTAATTGTCTTATGACAAACATGAAATCTAGGCCTCATTCAGATGCTGTTCATAGGTGTGTACTAAGCTAATGGCCCTGGAGCCTTTACAAGCCTAGCCCATAGGATTACGCTGGCATTGTGCCACCCGACCTTAGTTCCCAGTGCCTCTGTCGAGTAAAACCACTGGAGTGATCCTTGGGGTGAATTTTCTATTTCCCATCCACTCATCAAGATTTCTTCTGAAGGGGCCAGTGAGGTGCTTTGCTTGATATGTATGGGAAGTCTATTCCATAAAATGGGCAGTCTCTGGATTATGAACCTGTCCTTCCAGCATGTTCTGTTGATTGTGGTAATGAGTTTGAGTTTGAGGTTGAGGTCTCTGGAGGGATTGGGATTTCTTTAGAAGTAGCATTTCTAACAGAGCTGGGTCAGACATGGCTTTGTAAGTGAAGCAGAGATCACCTCTAAGTAGGCAATATGAGACAGAGAATAGCTGGAGTTTTTTTGGTCTGCCCATATAGGACAAATGTTTAAGGCCTAGGATCCTCTTTGTGAGGTACTTTTGTGGCCTCTACAGGTGTTGCAGGTGTTTAGTGAGGTGCATGCCAAACGAGGCATTGTACTAAATGATTGGTCTAATGAGGGAAGAGTAGAGGGAAAAGTACAGTTGTGTACACTTACCATAAATGTAGATGTTCAAGTATATTCACTGTTGCAGTCATCATATTTGGGTTATCTGCTTGCAGTAGCCCCTCAGTCAGCCTGATTAACAAAGTCTTGGGTCCTGCGTTGGTAGTCAGGGGTATAAAGCATGCAGCTGATGTCATTTTATCAGTTTTTCTTGCCCCAGATGTCAGGTGCCCCCATTATGGGAAGCAATTATATACAGTTACACCTCGAACAAAAAGCAAATACACCAGAAAGCATTAAGCATAGTAGACAAGACTAGAGGTATAGACAATAGAAGTCAGGAGGCTGGAGGGAGGGTAATCAGGACTGCAACAGTGAATACACTCGAACATCTACATTTATGGTAAGTGTACACAACTGTACTATGTTCTTTGTGTTTCACTGTTGCAGTCATCACATTTGGGTAGATTCCCAAAGCTAAGGATGGGAGAAGGCAATTAGATAGCATTAGAACCAGCTATAAGGCCCTGCAGGACTGCAGTGGCAAAGCCAGCTCTGGATTTAGAAAAAAATGGCAAGTAGTAATGCTTGGTGAAGGCATGTACAGAACTCCAGGTAATAGCTTCTAGGATGTCTCTTATAGGGACACCTCTGAGAAAGGCTGTAGAGGTAGATGCAGCCCTGGTTGAATGTGGTCTTATCCCCTGTGGTGTAGGTTTTCTATGGTGCTTATAGCAGCAATGAATGCAGTGGCCAATCCACTAGAAATAGTTTGCTTTGAAATAGCTTTCCCCTCTGCCCCTGCAGCAAATGCAACCAGCAGCTGTTCAGATTTCCTGAGAGGTTTAATCCTGTCCAAGTAAAATCTAAGTTGTCTGATAACTTGTTGCAGTTAAACTCTTTTTTCTAGAGGCTCCTTTAGCTGTTTAAAACTTTCATTTAAAGGCTCACTGCTGCTTTTCAGCTGTAAGAAACATTTCTGCAGTTTGTTTTCCACCCTCCCTCCCTGTCGGTATAGTGTTTTTATAGTTGGTGGCTTTGCAGTTGTCCGCCCCTAGTGTAAATTTGATCTGGGACCCTCCTCCCAGTCTAGTGTCATTACATCATTCTACCAGTACATGGAGAACATTTGAGAAGGCCAATCAGCTTAGTTTCTGCTACTCATTTGTCTCTTTCCTTTCTCTCTTTCCACTTAAAAAAAAAATTATCTGCTTTTACTGTATTTGTGTTTCTTCCTACTTTATTTTGCTTTTGCGTCATCTTAAAAGTACTCAATTGTATTTATTACTGTTTGGTGTAACTCATTCTAAGCCTTTTAGTTTAAGCACTTGGGCTTCAGACCAGTTGTTTTACATTAAGAAGGTTTGTGGCCTGCACTGTGGTGGCAGGACAGGTAGCTTACATCCTTCTAAGTTGGGAACTGCTGATTGAGGACTCAGTGTTATTCTAAAAGTGTATTAATTCTGGTTTAAGCACTTGGGCTTCAGGCCAGTTATTTTACATTAAGAGGGTTCGTGGTCTGCACTCTTGTGGGAGGAGAGGCTGGACTCTGCCCTTCTGAGCTGGGAATTTCTGGTTAAAGGCTTATAGTGCTTGCATATTTGAACTGCTTCTTACTGAAATTGGTACACTTTGTTTGCTGTAGCATAGACTACATCCAGGCCTGCTGAATCTAGCTTTGTTTGTATAACTTGAGCACTAATCCAGGCATTCTTTAAAGTATTCAATTGTATTTATTACTGCTTGGTAGTAACTTGATTAAAATGTAGCTATCATTTTAAGTCTTTTGGATTAAGCACTTGGGCTTCAGACCAGTTGTTTTACATTAGGAAGGTTTGTGGCCTGCACTGTGGTGGCAGGACAGGTAGCTTACATCCTTCTAAGTTGGGAACTGCTGATTGAGGGCTCAGTGTTATTCTAAAAGTGTATTAGTTCTGGTTTAAGCACTTGGGCTTCAGGCCAGTTATTTTACATTAAGAAGGTTCGTGGTCTGCACTCTTGTGGGAGGAGAGGCTGGACTCTGCCCTTCTGAGCTGGGAATTTCTGGTTAAAGGCTTATAGTGCCTGCATATCTGAACTGTTTCTTACTGAAATTGGTACACCTTGTTTGCTGTAGCATAGACTAGATCCAGGCCTGCTGAATCTAGCTTTGTTTGTACGCTTGTTGTTTGTTTGCTTGTTATTTCCCTGAAACGCTAATTCCACCTAAAATGCGGCTTTTCAGCACTTCTGTGGATCCCTAGTGATATCTGCATTGCTTACTGTACTTATTTCCTTGTTTCACTTGAAAGAAAGTAACTGTTTGTCGTTTTTGCATTTAAGTTACCTGTAACACATTGCATTTAAGTTACCTGGCACTTGCTAACTAAGTCAACACTAAAAAATTAAAAGCACTACACCCTCACAAACTTCCCTTGAGTACCTTGTTCCCCATTGGCCCTTTTTTTCAATTATAAAGGAATTCCCAATACTATTCTAGCATGTCCAAAGGTCAGTTGTCAAGCTCCTCTCCGGTCCAGCTGGTGAATCTGGGAATCTTGAGGCAATGTTACAACTGCCTCATGTACACAGACAACCATCTCCTCCTCCCAACAAATTCCAACACATGTGAGAGATGCAACCATATAGCCAAACTGGAGGCTAAGCTCTCTCAACTCAGTACTGGCATAACTAGTCAGGAGGAGAAGGAAACCACACTCACTACAATTCCAGTCTCACATAGACCTACCACGACAGCAAACCAAACACATAAACACACAAAAACATACTCGGAGGCTCTAAATAAAAATCTGCCTAAGCAGCAGAGACCTCCAAAGCAGACACCCAAGCAACCGCTACCCCAAAACAAAACACGTGCAACACATAGCTCACAAAGCCAGTGTGCTGAACAGTCACAGCCCTTAAGGCTAAACAACACACCTGATACACTTGTAATAGGTGACTCTATCGTCAGGCACACTGACGTCCCGCTCACCAGGCTGAACAAGAAGAAGGTCACGGTGAGCTGCCTGTTGGGCACTAGGATCCGCCATATAACACAAGCACTCAGGTCACTCCAAGGCAAGTACAAATATGACTCAGTCATTGTCCATGCTGGTGTGAATGACCTGAGACGTACCTCCCTGGACTACATGAAATGAGACATAGAGGAGCTCTCTGAGCATGTAGCCCAGGCCGGTATGACCCTGACCTTGAGTAGCATCTTACCCTCACCAAGAATGATGCCACAATTGGCTTAAGTATTGGTGTCATTCAAAGGGGATCCAATGCCTGTCAACCTGGGATGACATGCTCGACAAGCCACGATGCTTTGCTGGGGACGGCTTGCACCTGTCACCCCTGGGCTTTCGGATAATGGAAAAGGTTCTTGCTACCCCCATAGTGCCTTTTTTAGGCAAGGCTCAAAAGACAAACCCACGTCCATAGGTATCACAAGGGATAAGAAACTAAGAGTAATGCTACTCAATGCCAGAAGTCTAAACCTCAAGATGCATACACTCGAAACTCTCCTTAGCATGGAGAACATCGATATCTGTGCAGTAACACAAACCTGGTTCAAGGCTCCCGAGAGCACCCCAGCACTACCAGGTTATACCTCATACCATGCTTTTCAGCCCCAAAACTTGGACCGAACCACAAAAGGAGGGGGAGTATCAATATTCGTCAAAGATACCCACACCTCCAGGTTGGTGGCACAGCACGAAGCATCAGAGACTATCCATGTGCAACTAACAGTGGGTAAAACTGCCTTCCAGTTTATAGCCTGCTACAGACCACCCTCCCAAACCCAGGAACCCCACTCGGCCTTCCTGACAACACTGGAAAATATGAAGGTCTCTCCAAACACCATTATATTGGGCGACTTCAACTACCCAAACATAGACTGGGAGTATTACTCTAGCTCCAACACCCTAGCCCAAAGGTTCCTAGAATTTATAAACTCAAATGCTATGGAACAACTTGATACCACTCCCACAAGAGGGGAAAACATACTGGACCTGATCATCACCAACATGGGGACTCTATGCTCCAGACCAGAAGTGTATCCCTCACTGGTAAGATCAGACCATAAACTAATCTCATTGGATATTCACATCCCGACCCCACCCCCTGCCCAGAAAACCACAGTGAAAGACTTCTCTAAAGCAAATTTCACACTCCTCAAAACCGAGGTGGAATCCTTCAAAGCCCCCGGGCCTGTGGAAAATATGGCCCAGGCTGCAGAATCCTTTATAAACGCATTCTATGAACACCTTCAGGAATGCATGGATCATGCAATCCCAAACAAAACCAAGACCCAATCCACCAAAGGCAGACATCCTGTCTGGTGGACCCCAGCCATAAACAAACTATACAATAGGAGGAGGAAGCTACTACATGATCGAGCAAAATCCCAAAAAGGGAAGGCATCTCTGATCAGTATTAGCAAAAAACTACGGGCACTCATAAAATCGTCTAAGACCAGCTTCGAGAGAAAAATTGCACAGGACACTAAGGATAATCACAAGGCTTTCTTTAGTTATGTTAGGAACATGGGTGGGAATTCCCAGATATGCTCAGGATTAGTCCAAAATGACAAAAAATACACCGAACCCACAGACATTGCCAACATCCTAGCTGACAGGTTTAGCGCAAACTTCTCCCCCCCCCTCCCCACCAAAAGGGCAAATATCTATCTCAGCAGAGTGCTGCCCCCCTGACACCTCAGATGCTCAGATAAGAGCTGCCCTCGCCAAAGCATAAAACACAGCATCAATGGGACCAGACGGTGTCCCAGGCTGCATCCTACATGAACTCCAAGAACAGCTAAACCCAAACATAAAACTACTGTTCAATCTCAGCCTTACTACAGGATATGTACCCAAAGAGTGGCGTACAGCAACAGTGGTCCCTCTCCACAAAGGTGGTGCCTCAACGGATCCTGGAAACTATTGCCCCATAAGCCTGACTAGCTTGGTCTGCAAAGCTATGGAAAGGATCATCATGGACCTCATAGATAAAGATATTGGGGACCTACAGACACTGGATCCTACCCAGTTAGGCTTTAAGGGCAGATCCTGCCTCTTAAACCTGGTCGATTTCTTTGAAACAGTCACCAAGGCCATTGACGAGGGGAAGGTGGTCCACACAGCCTACCTGGACCTCACAAAAGCCTTCGATACAATACCCCACTCGGGCATTATAGATAAGCTCACCAGCTTAAATATAAACCCCTATGTCACTAGATGGGGTGCAAACTGGCTCAAGGACAGAACCCACATGGTTAGAATTGCTGGAGCCATGTCAGACTCCAAGCCAGTTACAAGTGGCGTCCCACAAGGCTCAGTCCTGGGACCTCTCTTGTTCGGTATATATTTCTTGGAGGTACAGGCAAACATGGAAGGACTGTGGCTGACCAAGTTCGCAGATGACTGCAAACTGGGCGTCATAATCGACTCTCCAGCCGACACAAGCATCCTCCAAAAGGGCCTCATAGAAACAGACAACTGGTGCCAGAGCCATGGCCTCAAGCTAAATGCCAAAAAGTGTATAGTCATCCCCTTTGGCAAAAACAAAGTGCCCACAAATTACCACATAGGTGGTAAGCCATTAAGTACAGAAGAAGTAATTAGGGACCTGGGGACCCAAGTTGATAGCAATTTCTCATTTGACAACCACGTGGCCAAAGTGGTTAGAAAAACATTTTATATAGCCCACCTAATCATGAAGGGATTCACATCTAGATCAGGGGAGGTCATCGTGCCTCTTTACTCATCCCTCATCAGGCCCATAATTGAGTACAATGCCCCTTTGGGATGTACCTTACCAGACACCTGCAGCAACTGGAAAGACCCCAAAAGTACCTCACCAAGAGGATCAAAGGGCTCAAACAGATGCCATATGCTGCATGGTTAAAGAAACTCCAGCTCTACTCAGTGGCATACCGCCTGCTCAGAGGCAATCTGTGCCTGACGTATAAAGCCATGTCCAACCCGGAATTAATGGACATGCTGCACCTCAGAAAATCCAAATCCCATCGAGCTACGTGCTCGAGAGGCTTGAACCTCAGCACTGAAATAAATAGGACATGCTGGAGGGACAGATTCATAACCCAGAGGCTCCCTTCACTCTGGAATAAAATACCAGTCCAGGTTAGGCAGAGTCCCTCATTGACTCTCTTCAAGAGGAATCTTGATGAGTGGATGGGAGATCGTAGGTTTACCCCGGGTATCACTTCTGTGTCACTGTGGCAAAATCCATGGTGGGCCGTGGGCCATGTTCCGTAAAATTGGATACCAATGCTGGTGTGGCCAGTCTGGTGCAACGAGAATCATTTGTGGCCTCTCTAATCTGACTTTCAGCAGTACCTTTGCTAGAAGAGGCAGTGGAGGGAAGGCATACACTGTTAATGTTTTCCAACTGAATGAGAGGGCGTCCACTTTCCAAGCTAGTGGATGGAAGGTCCGTGTGCAAAATTTTTGAAGTTGGTGGTTGTGGGGGCTTGCAAACAGATCTATGTCTGGGCGTCCCCATTTTTGAGCTATCATTACAAATACTTGTGGATCTAGTTTCCATTCGTGTGGATCCATGATGTTTCTGCTTAGGTCGTCTGCCAATGTGTTTTTCTTTCCTGGCAGGAATTGTGCTTGTAATTGAACCTGGTAAGACAGTGCAGTGTTCCACAAGGTCATTGCTTGCCTGCATAGAGGGTAGGAATGTGTGCCCCCTTGCTTGTTTATGTACCACATTACTGTGGTAATGTCCGTCTTTATCATTAGTTGTCCTGGGTGTAGAAGGTCCTTGAAAGCTGTTAGGGCATTCTGTACTGCTAGCATTTCTTTTTGACTGATATGCAGATGCCTCTGATCTGTAGTCCATTTGCCCTGAATGCACTGCCCTGCCATGTGTGCTCCCCAGGCATAGCCCAACGCATCTGTTGTCATAGTTTGCCTGGCTGTGGGTAAGGTGAAAGGCTGACCCTTGTTGAGGTGACATGCCTGTGCCCACCATAGAAACTCCTGTTGAAGGCAGGGAATGAGTGGTATCTGTTTCCAAGCTGTGGCTGTGCTGAGTCCATACACTTTTCAGGTACCATTGTAATTTCCTCATATGCAGTTTTGCAAATGGTATTAGTAGTATGCAAGATGCCATGAATCCCAAGGCCTGCAGAATTTTTCTTGCAGGAGATGGATCTTTGTTGCCATTATTCTGAAATACTGAATCAGCTGTCTTTGCTTGTCTGGTGTGAGATAAGCCATCTGGGCCGTTGTATTAAAGCTGGCAACCAGGAATATTATGTTTTGTGAGGGCACTAGTTTTGATTTCTTTTTGTTTTCTGTGTACCCTAGGCAACTTAGAAGGTGTTTGACAAATGCCAGATGCTTTAAAAGAATGTCCTTGCTTTCTGCTTGAATAAGGCAGTCGTCCAGGTATGGGTATATTTGAATTCCTCTTTGTCTGCAGTACGCAATTACTGGTGCCAGGCATTTTGTGAAGACCCTGGGCGCAGTAGATAAGCCAAAGGGCAGTGCAGAGAATTGATAATGCGTTGAACCTGCAATGAAGCAGAGGTATCTTCTGCAATTTTGTCTGATAGGGACATGCAGGTATGCATCCTTGAGGTCCAAAGTGACTAGTCAAGCATTCTTGCCCAGCATGGGAAGAAGCTGCTGTAGTGTTAGCATCTTGAATTTTGGTACTTGCAGATAGGTGTTCAGAATTTTTAGATCCAGAATGGGTCTCCATGCTTTATCCTTTCTTGGGACTAGGAACAGTCTTGAGTAAAATCCTTGTCCTGTGTAGGTACCTGTTGAATGGCTCTCATGTTCATGAGAGCTGTAATTTGTTTTTGTGCCTCTGCCCATTGACTTGTTGGCAGGTTTGGCATTCCTTTGCTCCTTGGTAAGGTATGAAAGTGGAATCTGTATCCTTGAGAGACAATGTTTAGAACCCAGCTGAGGCCTCGGAGTCTGGCTTGTTCCTAGGCTGCCTGTCGTTATCCTTGCGTTTTTTATGTATGGCTGTCGTCGGCTGCTCTGACGGCATGATATAATAAAATTTCCTACCAAAGTAATGCCGTGCGAAGTCAAAATGGCATTTGATAGTTCGTTTATTAAACCTAGCGCAAAACCGACAACTTGTGACGTCGTGGTCTGGGCCGAGGCAAGGAATACAACAGGAATGGAAGTCCTTATGAGGTATTTGCTTCCCACAAGAAATGCAATTGTTAACTTTTTCTGACATCGGACTGAGGCAAGAAAATGTTCCCCAATGGGGTACTTAGCTGCATTGAAGACTTCGGACTGAAATTCAAATTGAAAATCTCAGGTGTCGGCCGACCGGCACTTGCGAACTGCTTCTGCTTCAGGCACCGCGCGGCAAGAAAGACTGAAGAAAATGGCGTCGGATGCCTCTTATATACCCTGGTGCACTGACGTCAGGGAAGAAGTGACAGCAACCGACGCCGGACCAAGACTTTGGAATTCGGGTCAACTGCGGGACCACCTGACGGCAGGATAACCCAAGTGTGATGACTGCAGCAGGGTAACACGATGAACATCATGCTTTTGAGCCTCTGCCCACTGATTTAGGGATATAACTGGCCAACCGTGTGGGGTTGGTAAAGTGTGGAAGTGGAATCTGTATCCCTGGGAAACTATATTTAAAACCCATTTGTTCTGGGTAATGAGTTCCCAGTTTTTTTGCCTGCAGAGCAATCTTTCCCCCTAAAGGAGCAGTCAGTTGAGAAGGGCTTGGAAGTTTTAAAGTTAAATCAGTGAGACAGTTTACCCTAAGGGGGTGTCTTACTACTCCCTTCTTTGGAAGTGGGAGCACCCCACTGCTTAGTCCTGTGTGTACCTAGGGACTGAAGCCTGCTGGGTCTGGGTTTGGACTGAGAAGGGCTGGAAAAGTCAGGAAAGGACCAATTCTTAGAGGGCCAATGCTTACTAAATCTTAAGAGGCTGCACTTGCAGGAAATCTTGTTACAGTTTGCATAGATTTAGCCTTTTCCTCCATCTTTTTAAGTACTACTTCTGCTTTGTTGCCAAGCAGGCATTCCTGGTTTAAGGGAGCATTCAAAAATTTAGCTTTAACATGATCTGGCAAAGACTGCTCCTTAAGCCAAGCATGCCTTCTAAGTACAGACCCAGTAACAGCAGCCCTGCAAGATGCCTCTAGTGAATCAAAACCACATTGCAAAGTATGTTTTCCAGCTTGTTCAGCAGAATGCATTAAATCCTGTAAATCCTTATTTTCAGCACAGTTAGGAATCAACATAATTTTCTGTATAAGCAATCCAATAATGTGCTGCTGATACTTTAACATATGAAACTGGCAATTTAAGGCCCTAATGGCCAAGGTTGTAGAAGTGTATACCTTCTTACCTCATCTATCCAGCACCCTGGAATCTCTATCAAAGTGGGTAGGATTTTTGGCAGTTGTAGCCTTTATGCCCTTGGGTCCCTGTGAAATGGTCTCAGGATCCGCAGTAGGATTTTTAAAAAGGAACTTGTGAGAGTCAGGAACCCTGTAATATCTATCTGGTACTCTGGGAGTAGGAGGTAAGGCGTCAGGGGCCAAGCTAGACTCCGTAAAGGCATCATCAGCAATGTCCAGTACAGGGGGGATAGCTAAAAGCCTGTGTTAGGGCAGGAGTAAGAAATCCCTAAGCCTCTTTTCAGAATCAGAGTAATCCTGGCTTTCCAGTGGAAATGCTCCCTAAGAGTATGCAAGGTTTCACCAAAAGAGAAATCCTCTGGAGGGGAAGCAGAGGGAACTGAGTCCTCTGCATCAGAATCCTCATAGGCAAAAAAGGGGAAATTCTGGTCATCAGAAGAAAACAGAAATTTCAGGCTCCAGATCAGAAGAACCATAGCCAAATTCAGTCCTAGGTCTCTTAAAGGGGGAAGGTTGACTTCCCCTGATTAAAGTAATAAGGACTTCAGCCATTCTTATCATTTGTTTTTTTAGGCATAGAGGCCTGACCATGCAGTCTGGGTGTCGGTTTTCTAGGCATGGATCGAGTTTTAGGCTTTGATGAAGAAGATGGCGTTGGTTTAATATGCAAGTCAGTAGGCCTGAATACACCCTCAGAATCCGGTACCTGCACAGCGGCTCCGGACCCATCCAAGGCAGAGACATCCGCAGGTTCCACAGCTGAAGCATCTCGCGGCATACCGGACTCCGAATGGGTCTCAGTAGAGGTCTGCGAATCTGAAGTAGCAGGTATCAGGGGCTGCGAAAGCGCCTCACTGAGTACCAGTGAACTGGCAACTAGCTTAGGAGAAGCATCACCGGCAGCTTTGGACCTAGGCGGCCTGTCTCTGTCTTTATCTTTGTGTTTTTTCGGAACGTCCGTAGTCGGGTGGCTTACTGAAGCCATATCTGGATAACTGAACAGAGTACCGTAATATTTAGAAGCGTAAATATACTGATGACCAATAGTTCGTTGTTTAAATAACGAGCAAAACCGACAGTAAGGTACGTTGTGGTCAGGGCCTAGGCAAGGAATACAGTACGAATGAAAATCTTTATGAGGTATTTGCTTTCCACAAGAAATACAATTATTGACTTTTACTAACATCGGTTAAGAGCAAGAAAAAGTTTCCCCAATGGGGTACTTAGCTTTAGTTGAAGACTTTGGTTCTGAAACTGGAAAACGAAAATTTCAGGAGTCGGCCGACCGGCACTTGCGAACTGCTTCTGCTTCGGGCACCGCACGGCAAGAAAGACTGATAAAATGTCGTTGGCTGTATGCTTTATACCCTTGATTATCTGACGTCATAGAAGATAAGACAGCAACCGACGCAGGACCCAAGACTTTGTTAACCAGGCCGACTGAGAGCTACTGCAAGCAGATAACTCAAATGTGATGACTGCAACAGTGAAACATGAAGAACATCAATGACCTCTTTCTTCCTGGATGCAAAGCCCTTAGTAATGAGATGTGCCACATAGAAGGGCTTTCTGACCACAGTGGCAAGGTGGTGGTCAAGAGAGGTTGCTGTCAACCTGTGTTCCCAGATCTCTTATAACGCTTTCTGTGTTCAGTGGACTACCATCGATGTGGTAATCCATGGGAACCAGGTTTTTCCCCAAAGGGGATGACGACACATTTTTTTGCATTGAGCTTAAGGCCATGGTTCTGACATCATCATTGGTCTCAGTGAGGTCTTTCTGTACGATGTCAACATCACTCGGGGAGTTAATAGCTCCCAACTTGCAATCGTCTGCAAACTGTGTCATCCAGAGTCCCTTCATGTTGGCCTGGACTTCAGAGAAGTAGATACCAAACAGGAGAGGACCCAGGACCAAACCCTGTGGGACTCCACTCATGACTGGTGGGCAGTCTGACTTGGAGTCAGCTACTTTCACACTGTGGGTTCTACCTGTGTGAAGGTTTGCAACCCACCTAGTGATACAGGGGTTGATGCCTGGCTTAGTGAGTTTTTCTATGATTCCTGAGTGGGGAATGGCATCAAAGGCCTTGACCAGATCAAGGTAGGCTGTATGAACCACCTTGCCTTCATCCACACCTCTGCTGACTGACTCAAAGAAGTTGACCAAGTTGAGCAGGCATGATCTACCCTTCACAGAACTAAACTGTGTGGGATCCAGAGTTTGGAGATTCCCTATATCATTGTTTATTAGGTCCATGATGAGGCGTTCCATAGCTTTGCATATCAGACTCATCAGGCTAAAGGGGCGATAGTCCCCAGGGTCTGTAGTCGCTCCTCCTTTGTGGAGAGGGATGACTGTAGCAGTAGGCCATTCAGTAGGGACAAACCCTGAGGTGAGGCTGTGATTGAACAGGGTGGGAGGAGAGAGGGGTAAAGATGGCACTGAATCTGTCGGCCAGTACACTGGCAATATCTGTTGGCTCAGTATAGGAGATACCATTGTGCAGTAGCTCAGAGCAAATGTGGGTATTGCCGTGGAGATTCTTTACATTATTATAGAAGGCTTTGTGGTTGTCTTTACTATCTGTTGCAATATGTTTTCATACCTAGCTTTAGAGATTGTGATGAGGGGTCTCAACTTTTTGTTGCGGCTGATAAGGGAGTTTTTCCAGTTTTGGGACTTCACCTTATTCTACATCAGTTTCCTCCTGTTATGGAGTTTGTCTATGGCAGGGGACCACCAGACTGGCTTCCTTTTTTTGGAGGAGAGCATCTTGGTTCTATTGGGTATGGTGAGATCCATGCATTTGTGTACGTGTTCATACAGTGTATTGGTGTATGATTCGGCGGTCATGCAACTGATCTCCATTTGCATGGGTGCACTGAAGTTAGTCACCTCTGTTTTTAGGAGCCCAGAGTTAGCTTTGGAGAAGTTTTTCATGGTGATTACCTTTGCGGAGGGGGTGGGAGGGATGTGGATTTCCAAGGTGATTAGTTTGTGGTCGGATCTAACCAGGGAGGAGTTGACTACTGGTGTAGAGCAACGGTCGCCCATGTTAGTAATGACCAGGTCAAGGATGTTGCTACCTGTAGTGGGGGTAAGAGTGACCTGGGTCAGGGCACTGGAATTAATGAATTCCAGGAAACGTTGGGCAAGTGTATTGGTACATGAGTAGTTTTCCCGGTTAATGGAGGGGTAGTTGAAGTTGCCCAGTATGATAGTGTTAGGTTGGACCCTGATATTCTCCTGGGTACTTAAGAACGTGGAGTGTGAGTCTTGGGACATGGCTGGGGAATCTATAGCAGGCTATGACCTGAATTGCTGTCTTACCCAATGTTATCTACACCTGAAGTATCTCAGATATGTTATGTTGGACTACCAGTCTGGAGGTGTATGCATCCTTTATGAATATGGAAACACCACTGCCTTTGGAGCTTCGGTCCAAGTTCTGGGGCCGAAAGGTGTGGAATGAGTTATAGCCTGGTAGTGCAGGGGTGCTTTCTGCTGCCTTGAACCACGTCTCTGTTATGGCACAAATGGCATTGTCCATTTTAAGGAGTGCTTCGAGCGAGTGCATTTTGAGATTTAGACTTCTAGTGTTGAGCAGCATGACCCTCAGATTGCATTTGTTAGTAGCTGTTACACTGGTAATTTGGTCTTTGGAACACCGCCTAAAAAGGCACTATAAGGTTGGCAAGAGCCTTGGCCAGTATCCAGAAGCTGAGGGGTGACAGATGCAGGCCATCTCTGGCAAAGCATCGAGATCTGTCAGTCATGTCATCCCAGGCACACACATACTGGATGCCCTTAGAATGACACCAGAAACTTAGCCAATTGTTGAAATCAATAATTTTCAGCTTGTACTGTGGTGGTATTCTGGATGATAGTAGGATGCTGCTCAGGGCTAGGGTCATACCCGCCTGGGCTACATAATCTGAGAGCTCCTCCATGTCTCTTTTCATGTAGTCCAGGGAGGTATGTCTCAGGTCATTCACACCCACCTGATAGGCAGCTGACTGTTACTTTCTCCTTATTCAACCTAGTGAGTGGGACATCAGTGTGCCTCACTATTGAGTCACCTATAACTAGTGTGTTGGGCATGCTGTTTTGCCTTAAGGGCTTTGGTTGAGTGGCACACTGTTTAGGAGAGCTATGTGTTTCATGATTAGTGTTGTGTTGTGGTGGTCAAGTGTGTTTCTGCCTTGGAGGTCTCTGCTGTTTGGGTAGAGTTTTATTGAGAGCCTCCGTGAAGGTGGGTGTGCAGATTGTGTTTTTATGTGAAGGCAGTGCTGGTGTGTGTTCTGGAGGGCTATGTGTTCCATGTAGTGTGGTGCAAGTGTTGGCCTTCTCCTCTTGACCAGCTATTCCAGTCTTGGCTGGAGAGTGCGTGGCTTCCAATTTGGCTATATAAGTGCATCTCTTGCAAGGGAGGTAAGAGGAGAGGGTTGTCAGTGTACATGAGGCAGTTGCTCAAATTCACCAGGTTAATAGGAGAAAGCATGGGGAGCTGACCTTTAGATATGTCTGGAGGGGTAGGCATTAATAATAAGTACTGGAGCTGTTCCCTTGTAGAACGTTTAGTGTTGGTAGCACTTTTGTGTGCTACAATAATTGCTACAAGAAGTCTGGTAAAGTGCTACACTAATATGCTAGTAAAAGTGCAGGAGAGGAGAGAACTAGCAGATATAAGGGAAAAATTGAAGAGCAGACTTTTGCACCACTCAAAAGCTTAAAAATAGTCCTGGATACAGCAAATCTGTATCTAGACTAGACTAGTTAGCTGGGAAACAAGCACAAACGCGGGCTTTTAAACCAGAAAGAGATGGAAAAACTGCCCAAACGACCAATAAACTACAATTTATTGGCCAGAAACCACTCTTCTTGTGGTAGATAGGCTACCTAGTGCTTACCACTCCCAGTGATAAGCTAGATGGCTTCCCTCGAACACAGAAAGGCTTGGTGGGCTCAGAAGCTTACATACAGTCTTGGGTACAGCAAATCTGTATCTGGACTAGACTAGTTACAGGAAAGGTGGGAAAAGTGCAAGTTGTTGCTAGTCTTTATACACAGATATGTAAGCAGAAATTAAAATGCACTGCAGAGGTACTCAGCTCACTTCACAGGATCATAGGAGATTACTAGGCTATTGACCCGGAGGTCATTTTAAGCCTAGCCGTTTCAACCCAATGTAATAATGTAGAGGTACTAGTCAATACCAAAGATTGCATTTAGTGATGACTGCCCAATGCCCAGGACAGTTGTGGATGCTATCCCTGGTTAGACTTTATGGTGCTCCGCCCACTCATCCAGGTTCCTCTTGAACAGTGTCACAGAGGTTCTGTATTTCACATGAATTGGTAGCCTGTTCTAAAGATGTGGCAGTTTCTGGGAGATAAATCTGTCCCTCTATCATGTCCTATTTAAGTCGCAGGCCATATTTATGTCCCTGAAATGGGTAGCCCTAGACCCATTTGATTTATGGATATGCAGTAAGTTCATTAGGTATGGGTCTTGGGTTGCTCTGTGGGCCAGGCATAAGTCTACCCTAAGAAGTCTAAACAACATGGAGTACAGTGACAGGGATTTTAGTTGGTCCATGTAAGGCACGTGCCGGAGGCCCTTGATCTTCTTTGTTAGAAACCTCTGAGGTCCCTCTAACTGTTGTAGGTGCTTAGTACAGTACATATTGAATGGGTTGTTATACTCAACTATGGGCCAGATAAGTGCCGAGTATAGGGGGGGTTATAACTTCTTTTGCTCTCGAGGTGATGCCTTTATTAATCAAGTGTACTATGTGGAAAGCTTTCCTTACAATGGCAGGCACATGGTGATCAAAATTAAGGTTGCAGTCAATCTGTGATCCCACGTCCTTTACCACTTCATGGGTATTTAAGAGTGTTGTTATAGATTTGATAGTGTGAAGGGACATTGTTTGTGCCAAAGGGAATGATGATGCATTTCTTTGCATTCAATTTGAGACCGTGACTAATACACCAGTCGTTGGTCTGTGGGAGACCATCCTGTATACTGACATCATTTGGGGATTCAATGATTGCATCTAGTTTGCAGACATCTGCAAACTTGGTCAGCCACAATCCTTTAGTTTTGACCTGAACTTCTGAGAAGTATATATCAAAGAGTAGGGGGCACCCCACTGGTAACAGGTCTACTGGTTGATGTGGAGTCACCCACTCTAATAGTGTGTGTCTGGTTTGTGAGCTAGATGAGAAACCATCTTACAACGAAAGGGTTTACATTCAGTTTAAGTTTATTGGTAATGCCTGGATGTGGGATTGTCTCGAAAGCCTTTGCCAAGTCAAGGTATGCTGTGTGCACAGGTTTGCCTTCATCAATGGCCTCTGGCCACACTTTCAAAGAAAACCATCAGATTTAGCAGGCATGATCTGCCCTTCACAAAGCCGAATTGGGGAGGATCCAGGGTTTGGACGTCACATATGTCTTTATTTATGAGGTCCATAATGATACATCCAATGGCCTTACAGATGAAGCTGGTCAGACTTTATTCATTTATTTTACTTATTTATTTAACATTTGTTAACTGGGAAAGTCCGACTTGGAACAAGCCAATTTTCAGCAGAGACCCAGGGAGAAACGCTCCAGAAGCATGTCTTTGTAACATGGGAGGAAACCACAGCACCCGGAGGAAACCCACACAAATGCAGGGAAGACATGCAGACTCTACAAAGAAGGTACCCAGCTGAGAAACAAACCAGAGAACCTCTTGCTGTGACTTATGTCTACTCCTGCAGGTCACAGCATTAGATCAAATCTTGATGACAATGAAAGTATGGTAAACAGCAATGTAATAAATGTAGCTACAAGACTGACATAGCACATTACATATAAATCATAAATACATTTCTCTGAATGTATAAATGATGGTATCTTTATAATCACAACTCCAATATACTACACAAAAGAAAAAGCTGTAACATAATTCTCTTAAAACACAAATTTACAGAGGTTTTCCAAGACTGCTGCACACTGATCAGAACCTTAATTTCAGGTCTCCCATTATGGAAAAAGAAACTGAAAGACATGGGCCAGGAACTCTGTCACTTTTAGCAAATTAATTTACTATTTAGTAAGTACACTGCCTGGATGCCTGCAAATAAAAAAAAAACTAAGAGGGCCTGAAAAAAAACAGCTAGAAAAGGTGATGAGCAAACACTAAGCAAAATCCTGCAGCTGTTCAGCAAAAAGCAGTTCAAGCTCCAGCTTTGTTGCAAGACATGGCTTCCAGTAATCTAGAGGAAAAAAAAATAAGTCAAATGTGTTCAGAGCTGATAAAATAAACTAAACACTGAAGGTGTGCATCAACTCCAATAACAAAAGGCTGGAAAAATGGAAGAAGCTTTAAACAGATATTCGGATGAGCTGATAAAACTGCAAAAATCAGAGGCTGAAATGAAGAAAAGGCTGGCCGAGTATGAGACAGCTCAAGAAGAGAAGTTTCAAAAAATGGTAGAATTAGAGGGCACAGCACAGAGGAAAAACCCAAGATTTTCTGTAGTAGCAGAGAAACTAGAAGGAGTTAACTATTAATTTTATGAAGACACAAATAAGCAACTGGACTGGTATTCCGCAGCAGCAGTTGTTAATTAAAAGGGCACACCGTGTGTATGTTCCAAACCTGGCTATGAGAAAGCAGCCAAAACCTGCATTAGTAAAGATGCAAGTCTACTAGCTGAAAAAAAGCTGACCTTGTCAAAACTGTAGCAGAAGGGCTAAGTATTAAAGGTTGAAGACAACCGTGTTTTGTGTAAAATTATTATTCAGTGTATACCAGGCAAAAGAGAAACACATTTATTTCAGCAATAAGGAAATGTATAGAGGCAGGTGTGACATTCAACCTGCTGTATCCAGCTGTCTTCAGAATATTTTTCCTGAAGGATCAAAGTAATTTTTGATGCAGAACAGGCTAAGAAGGAAATACAAAAGTTTGTAGAACAAAAAGTGAACCATTAAGCAGAAGGGAACTCTGCTTCTCATTCTTCTGGTAATAAATCACATAGACAGACTTTGCCAGTGAAAATTTCCCAGTGTTCCAAAGGAAAAAGTTTGAAAGATAGAGAAAAGCATAGGAGTTGATTAGAATGATCAACAGTACCTTGGCATTGAACAGAGTCTGAAGTTGAGAGATGGAGATGAACAAGAAGATGACCAACAATGAAACTGGTGAATAAATGTGAGATTACAAAGCATCAGTCACATTTGTAAAATACAGCTGTCAAAGAAAAAGTGGAAAGAGTGGACTTTTAATGACTATGTTAAACTTGTGGGGAACTGATTGCATTAACAGTATTTCTATAACACTTTTCATGATATACATTGCATGTTTTACAGTAAAGCATTTTTAGTCATTGTATGTGATAAAATACTAAAGTAAACATGCATTTTCTCTCTTTAAGCAGAAAACTATTATTCAATGAGGCAAAGGATGAAGATGAAGCAAGGTATATAAAAGAAATAAGGAGAGAGAGTGGGATTTTGGATGCAGATCCTTAAAGAGAACATCAGCCATACAGAATATTATATTTAATAAAGTAACAAAAAGTATTCTAAGAATTAAGCCAACACTGTAATGGAGAAAGGAAATTCTGCTGATAATTATGATTAAAATTAGGAATACAGAGAACAAGAAAGAGGGGGCTGATATTTACTGGAGAAAACTGGCAAAGGAGCCAAGGTATTGGAAGCAAATAACTAGAAAGAGAAAGGTAACAGAGTGAGAAGAAGCCAGGAAGATAATATGGACTACAGGCAAGAAATTACCTTCCCTATCAATGACTGATCAGAGTAAAGGCAAACAGAAAGGGATAGGGGAACCCTAAGTGAAAGACTTTTTCTGGTAGAATTTTTAGTTGAATCTAGAACAGAAGCTGCTGTTAAAAAGGGATAACTAGTAGGGCAAATAAAATATTGCACAATATAGTAATCAGTCAGAGGAGATTATAAGAGACTGGGAAGAGACTTTAGATAAGCAATTCACGAGGAAATAATGGGAGGAAAAATGGATGACTCCCAAATATGCAACAAGTCTAGAAGACTTTGGATTTTTGCTTGAAAGTGTTTGCATAGTATTTTATACTACAATCAGACTTAACTGAATTTTTCCTCAGGTGGATGGTAAATGTTGGAGGTGTGATGGGGAAGAAAAAGGTCACTGGCAACATGTTTTGAGAGTGTAATTGTTAGAGTATGTTAAAGGGTTAACAAATTATTTGCTGCAAATAAGTAAAAGTAGAAAAATATAGTAGTTACTATGCATGCTTGGCATTCATACTATTTTACTATAACTGTTCCATGACTAGAAAAGCTACAAGGACCTGCTGATAAGAATGACTCCCTAATTCCTGAAGTGATTTTTAGCACAGGTGCAAGGAGGACCGGAGACAGGAATGACTCCCTAAATCCTGAAGGTTGTCACATAAATTACCTTGAAACAGAACAAAAATTAGCTTATCAGCAGACTACATGACATAAAACAAATACCAAACTATTGACTTTGAAAGATTACTTTTACAGATGGATCCAGACGGTGTAACAAAAATTGTATAAAAAGACTGTAAAACAAATTATTAGCCGGGTACTTTGTAGGAACACAGTTCCGAGGTAATTGGAGAATCATCATCTGTATCTGTATCGAAAAGCAAACCTTGTACAGTAAAGAGCTGCAAGCTGTAACATGTAGTACGTGTCATTTATTATATAAATAAGTTGTTTTATTAGTAACTGGTTACAGTACAGCACAGTAAAATATACTTTTTATTAAAATGTAACAGCAATGAGCTGGGAGACACTAGAATTCCCTACAGAGTACTCTGTCAAAAATACTGGTTGTAAGTAAGGCAATGATTCTTTTGAGCCTGGACACAGGATCTAAACTGCACAGGCATAGTAAGGCCTTCTTAACTTTAATTATGGTGGCTGCAAAAAAAAAGAAAAAAGTTACAGGTTTTGTTTCCTAATGTGTTTTCTATAAACACATTAGGAAACTACAAAATAGAAATCAAATTGTAAATCAACTGTATTGGAAGTAGTGAATATTGTAACAGAGACAAAAGAACTGGAAGTGGGATCTTCAGAATAGAGTAGGAGCAAATTACATAGGGAAAACTGGAAGTATTGGGAAAATACATGCAGAATAATGTTTTGGAGGAGTGAGGTTTTAGGGGAAGGCAGGAAGTGATCAATTTATGTAATGGTGGATTGATAACAGTATACAAAAAAAAACACGTGATGTATAATGTTTATAACTGTGAGTACGTTAACATGGTTTTTCTTTTATTTAAATGTATGTTTGCCTGTGTCTTCAGTGATAACTCAATAAAGCTGTAAGAAAAAGAAATGTAGGCATTACAATGAAAAAAAAGCATGTCTAAGTTAATAGGCTGTAATCCTGGGTTTTTGAAGTCCAGAACGAAGTACAAAAAGTACTCAGATCATAACATATGTAGAGCTGATTTTTTTGTCTTACTTTTGCATAGGTGAATGTCTAGAGTAAAAGTTTTAAGTAGAAACAAGTAAATAACAGAACACTAAAAGCTTTCCATTAGCAATATATATTTTAGCATGTCTTTTGAAGTCTGCAGCTGAGGACTACATTTTTCTTTTATGTTGTCATGAAGACAAACTGATTACAGGGCAACAAGAAGTAAAACACTGGTTTCTTCAAGGCTAAAAGTTAATGTTTACTGAAAGTATGCAAGTTATTTTTCACATTGTGAGGGTAATAAAGATAAAAAAAATAAGTGTAAGTAGGAGCGCATGCAGTAGCATATGTCTTAGCGTGGATAACCTCAACAATAGGTTAGATAAGGCCTGTGTTTGCAGCTGTCTATTTAGGACAACTGTTTCTATTAGGAGGGTTAAACTTTAGTATTTGAAGATGTGCATAGTTTTGTGTGTCTGTATTAAACTGACAGGTTATGGGGGGTGTTCAGGTGTGTTTGTTTTTTTGTTTGAGTATTTTCATTCAAACAAAACGTCTTGTAAAATGCGACATAGGTTTAAATAAGATAAGAAAATACTGTATAAAAAGATCAACCTGCCAAACATTAATGGGTGCATGTATCACAAAAGCTGGAAACAGAATTTAAAAATATGTCATATATAATAGATGGGAATAATTACTTTTTGTCTTGGAATGTGAATGGCCTCACAAGTAAAGAGAAAAGGGAAAGAATAATTCATTATATTGAGAAATGCAGAGTGCATATATTAATGCTACAGTAGACACAATTAGAAAAAGCTAAGCCCACGAATATGATAAAGAAAGGATTTCAGGATGGTTATTCAGCAAACTTTCAAGGACAAAGGAAAAGAAGAGTACTTATATTATTTGCTAAAGGAGCTTAAATAGGGATAAAAGAGGGAAAAAAAGATAATAACGCTAGATTTGTGTTAGTAAGAGGCTACTGGCAAGGGATGAGGATTAATCTGGCATGCATTTCTATTCCAACTAAACTGCTATTATGGAGCTTAAGAAGATTTGGGGAGAAGTAATCAGTTTTCAGCATGGAATATTATTTACAGGTGGGGACTGGAATTTGATTTGTAGCAACTGGAATTTGATTTGTAGCAATGAGGACATATCTGGGGACCAAGAAAGGAAAATATAACAAAGAGGATAGATTTCTCAAGAAATTTGTGAAAATACTTGGTATGGAAGATGTGAATTCAGTAGCAGGAACTCAAGAAAGAATTTACATGTTATTTCTTAGGGTACAACAAATGGACTGGACTACTTACAAATTATATTTCACAGGAGCATGAGCAGTTTAATTGAGTTTTGGCACACATGCAATAAATCTTTCAGAGATCATGCACCAATAACAACTAAGATAAAAATGCAGGGTGATGAAGTAAAAATGAGACACTGGCACTTCCCCACCTACCTGTTAAAAAGAGAGGAATTTAAGGAATGAGTAGTGGAGATTATTTGGGAGTTATTACGGAAGTTAGAAAGTATTCTAGAAGTTACGGCTAGTAAGTGGAAATAAAATAAAATATATATGGTTAATAACAAGAATTATTTAGAGGGGTAGACAAAGGTGAAAGTATTGCAGAAGAAGGGGAGTCTCACAGAACAAGAACAGGCACAATTGCATAGTGCTAAAGAGAAAATAAGGGGGAACCCGGATAATATGCATGAGTTTAGAAAGACAGCTGCTAAGCAACTGTTTTTATTAATAACTTCAGATCACAAAAATCTTTAGCACAACAACTCAGGTAAACGAAAGTATAAAGGGTTTTTGCTAAATTTAGGGAACCTATAACAAGAAAAATAAACAGAGATCCTACAGAGGTATTAGAGGTATTTCAAAAATGTATAAAAATAGTATAAAGCAGAGAAATGAATAAATCAAGAAAAACACAAATGGATATCTTTATGGGGTCTTAAATATGCCAAGGTTAGTGGTAGATGAGGGTAAACAATTTACAGTTCAGACAGCAGAAGATGAGATATAAATGGTGATGTATAACCAATCTACAGGAAAGTCACCAGATATTCTGGTGGAATTTTGGAAGCTAAGAGGGAAGAAAGAGACGAAGATCTGGAAGGTTTTGTTTAACAGTATTTTAAAAAGAGGGCAAACACCAACAGCCTGGAAAAAAGCTGTGGTAGCTGTAACACCTAAAGAAGGTACATACCTAAAGACAGTAAATTCATATCACATCCAGCTTCATATAGCTCAGTTTCAATTATAAAGTGATTATGTCTATTATGGTTAAAAGAATGGCAAATGTGTTGGTAAAATTGCCAGATATGGATCACTGTGATTTTATGGAGAGGAGGCAAACATTTGACAGCATTAATAGAACAGCAATTATACAGAGGGAAGCAGAATATGAGAAAATACTACTGTTGTTGGTAGGACTTGATGCAGAGAAAGCATTCAACAGAGTAAGCTGGGATTGTATGAGTAGGGCAATGGATGCATCTGCATTCCATGATGCAACTGTAAGGTTAATTAGGAAGATATAAGGGCGATCAGGGGCAAAAATAAAAGTGGGAGAATTCCCCTCTGATAAGCTGGCCTTAAAACAGGAACAAAGCAGGGGGGTGTCCTCTTTCTCCTTTGTTATTTGTGTTATATGTAGAACCATTGGCAAAGAAAATAAGGGACTCAGAAATTCAAGGATATAACTGGTATGGTAATCAAGAAAAACTGGCTTTATTTGCAAATGATATAATTCTGTACCTGATAAAACCAGAAAAGGACATCACAGTGTTGTGGAATATTCTAAAACAGTTTCCAATAGTTTTTTTTTTTTGGTATGTAAAATTAATGAAGATAAAACAAATGCTATAAATGTAAACTATATACCCACACATGAATTGGTTCAGCAATACCCATTTTATGAGGACATGATAAAACTAAGTATTTAGAAGTATTGATTAAAAAGGATTATTTTACGGCAGCTAAGGCTATGTGGGAAGAGACCAAACAAAAGATAACACAAACTGAAAGTTCTTGCCTATGGATATGGACAGCAAGATACAAGTAGTACAGTGTTTTAGTCCCTTTAATTTTGTACACAGGTCAGGCATTTTTTATCAACCAGTGGAAACGTGGATAGTAATTAATAAACAGTTGAAGGAGCTTATCTGAGAAGGGAAGAAAGTAAGAGTCAAGTGGGATAAGATGATCCTTCCAACAGAACAAGGTGTTTCAGGATTCCCTAGCATAAAGGAATATTTTACAGCTAGACAGTTAATGCTGTTATACATAATACAAGCCGAAACCTACAATTCAATATGGAAAGGGATGATACTGAAAATGGGAGGACATTCAAGAAATAAGGAGAAAGTGAAATTTTGGATGCAGATCTTTAAGGAGAATAACAATAGTCACACAGAATATTATATTCATAAAGTAGCAGAATGTATTCTAAGAGCTAAGTCAACAAGGGAATGGAGAAAGGAGATTCTGCTTATAGGGATAACTGCACTTAGTGATAAAGAGAATACGCAAGGGGAGGAAGAAATTTACTGGAGGAAGCTGTCAAGGAACCAAGGTATAGTGGATATAAAAAGTGTACACACCCATATTAAAATGCTAGGTTTTTGTGATATAAAATAATTGGGCCACAATAAATCATTTCAAAACTTTTCCCACCTTTAATGTGACCTATAACCTGGACAATTCAATTGAAAAACAAAGAAATATGTTAGGGGAAAAGTATGAAAAATAAAAAAATATACAATAAGCTGGTTGCATAAGTTTGCACATCCTTAAGCTAATACTTTGTTGAAGCACTTTTTTGATTTAATTACAACATTCAGTCTTCTTGGGTAGGAGTCTATCAGCATGGCACATATTGACTTGGCAATATTTGCCCACTCTTCCTTGCAGAAGTGCTCCAAATCTGTCAGATTGTGAGAGCATCTCTTTTGCACAGCCCTCTTCAGGTCACCCCACATATTTTCTATTGGATTTAGGTCTGGGCTCCGACTGGGTCATTCCAAAACTTTAATTTTCTTCTGGTGAAACCATTCTTTTTTTTTATTTGGATGCATGATTTGGGTCATTTATATGTTGAAAGGTGACATTTCAGATGCCTGACGGTTTTGGGCCAAAAGTGACTGGTATTTGGAACTGTTCATAATTCCCTCCACCTTGACTAAAGCCCCAGTTCCAGCAGAAGAAAAGTAACCCTAAAGCATGATACTGCCACCACCATGCTTCACCGTGGGGATGGTGTTCTTTTGGTGATGCAAAATGTTGTTTTTGTGCCAAAAGTACCTTTTGGAATTGTGGCCAAAAAGTTCAACCTTGGTCTCATCAGACCATAACACATTTTCCCACATGCTTTTGGGAGACGATGTATTATTTTGCAAATTTTAGCCAGGACTGGATGTTTTTCTGTGTAAGAAAAGGCTTCCTTCTTGTAACCCTACCCCATAGTTCAGACATATGGAGAATATGTGAGATTGTTGTCACATGTAGCACACAACCAGTACTTGTCAGAAATTCCTACAGCTCCTTCAGTATTACTGTAGGTCTCTTGGCAGCCTCCCTGACCAGTTTTCATCTTGTCTTTTCATCAATTTTGGAGGGACGTCCAGTTCTTTGCAACATCACTGTTGTCCCATATTTTCTTCACTTTTTGATGACTGTCTTCACTGTGTTCCATGGTATATAACAATGATATCCCTTTGATGCTTTTTAAGGTCTCTGTGAACCATGGCTTTTGCTGTAGCAGGCAAATAAGTAAATGTCAGGAAAATCCTACTAGGGCAGCTGAACTTTATTTGGGGTTAATCAGAGTCTCTTTAATTGATGGCAGGTGTGTACCCAAGAAGACTGAATGCTGTAATTAAATCAAAAGGTGCTTCAACAAAGTATTAGTTTAAGGGTAAGGCTACTGTTGGCTTAGACTTTGATTTCCATTTTCCAGTAATTTTTTTTTTTTTTTTTTTTTTTGCGGCCACAAGAATTAAACTCAACAAGGCCTTACCTTGTCTAAGCAATTCAGATCATGTGTCCCAACTCAAAAAAGAATTTCCTTAGTTACACTCATTTGTTCACCGAGTATTTCTGACAGCACTGTAGGGGCTTTTTAAAGTCTGACAACTCATTACTCTCTGAAAACATATGCTGCCAGCTACCTCTTTCTTCCTCATCATACCTCCAACATATGTCATCTACCTTAGGGAAATTCTTTGGAGTCTGCCTATGGTATAAAAAGTACCTATGCAAATGCTTCCTTGCAAAAATCCCAAATCTTCTAGTCTCTGTTGGATATTTGGGAGCCAAACATATGTCCACCCATTGATTCTTTAAATTGTTTAATCTCTCTCTTCCCAGTCTTTTCTGACCTCCTCTGATTTACTCCTATAGTTATCGTGTAATATTTTACATGCCCTGCTAATTATCCCTTTTTTAATAACAACTCCTTTTCTAGACTCACTTAAAAACTCAACCAGTGCAGGTCTTTCAGTTAGGATTCCCCTATTCCTTTCTCTTTGCCTGTACGCTGATATCAATCCTGATAGAGAATGCAGTCTCTAGCCTGCAGTCCAAATGTTTTCTTGGCCCCATCCCATTTTGCTGCCTTTCACTCTCTGATTACTAGTTTCCAATACACACCCCTGTTAAAATGCCACATTTTTGTGACATAAAAAATGAGACCACAATAAATAATTTCAAAACTGCATTTATGTACTGTTTTATACTGTTTTAACTGTATTTTTCATTGCTAGATACTGTTTCATCACTCTAATTGCATGTTTACTGAATTAATTGTAAACTGCTTTTTCATACTGAGAGTTGTATTTTCTGGTTCTGAGTGCTCTATCCATGCTTTTCTGTGCATTTTTGATTTTTTGAGGTTTCTGTGTTCTAGTCAGGTATCATATAACTGATTTGTTTGCAGTTAAAAGCATTCTCTAGAATCTCCTTGCTCCTTTATCTGTTTAAAACTTTCATTTACTGGCTACAGCTAGTAGCTGTAATAGGTTCCCACCCTCCCTCCCTGCTGTTGTCTTGTTCTGTACTTGGTGGTTTGCAGTTGCCCACCCATACTGAGTGTTTGGTCTGGGACACTCCTCCCAGTCGACTGTCATTCATTCATTCTACCTAATAGAGAGAGAACATTTATGAGGGTCAGCCCACTTAGATTCTTAACCTTGAATTACCTTCTGTTCCAGCTTTCTCCTTTTCCACTATAGTAAAAAAAAAAAAATCTAAGCTTGTTTCCCCCTTTCCTGTAACGAGTCTAATCCAGATACAGATTTGCTGTATCCAGGGCTGTTTGTAAGCTCCTGAGCCCCCAAGTCTTTCTGTGTTGGACGGAAGCCTTCTAGCTTATCAGTGTGAGTCCTAAGCACTATGTAGCCTATCTACCACATAAGGAGTAGTTTCTGGCCCAGAAATTGTATTTATTGGCTGTGTGGGCAGCTTTTTCATCTCTCTCAACTTTCTGATTTAAAAGCCCGTATTTGCACTTGTTTCCCCTCTTCCCTGTAACTAGTCTAGTCCAGATACAGATTTGCTGTATCCACGACTGCTTGTAAGCTTCTGAGCTACCCTAGCCTTTCTGTGCTTGGAGGGAAGCCTTCTAGCTTATCAGTGGTAGTGGTAAGCACTAGGTAGCCTATCTACCACAAGAGAAGTGGTTTCTGGCCCAGATTTGTGGTTTATTGGCCTTTTCTGCAGTTTCTTCCATCTCTCTCAATGTTCTGGCTTAAAAGCCTGTGTTTACGCTTGTTTCCTCCCTTTCCTGTTACTAGTGTAGTCCAGATACAGATTTGCTATGTCCACGACTGTGAGCTTCTGAGCCCCCCCCCAAGCCTTTCTCTATTGGAGGGAAGCCTTCTAGTTTATCAGTGGGAGTGGTAAGCACTATGTAGCCTATCTACCACAAGAGGAGTGGTTCCTGGCCCAGAAATTCTAGTTTATTTGCCGTTTGGACAGTTTTTCCATCTCTCTCAACCTTCCAGTTTAAAAGCCCACGTTTGCTCGTTTCCAGCCTTTCCTGTAACTAGTCTAGTCCAGATACAGAGTTGCTGTATCCAAGACTGTATGAAAGCATCTGAGCGGTGCCAGAGTCTGCTCTTCAAATTTTCCCTTAGATCTACTAGTTCTCTCCTCTCCTCTCCTGCACTTATACTAGCTTATTAGTCTAGCACTTTACCAGACGTCTTGCAGCAATTATTGTAGCACACAAGTGCTACCAGCACTAAACCTTCTACAAGAAACAGATCTAGTACTTATCAATGCCCACCTCTCCAGGCATGTCCAGGCAATGTAGCAACTGCCTCATGTCCACTGACAAACCTCTTCTCTTACCTTCCAACACTCAGACTTGCGAGAGATGAATTTATATTGCCAAATTGGAAGCCAGGCACTCTCCAGCCAAGACTGGAATAGCTGATCAAGAGGAGAAGGTCAACACTTGCACCACACCACATGGACCACATAGCCCTCCGGAACACACACCAGCACTGCCTTCACATAAAAACACAAACCACACACCCACCTTCACAGAGGTTCTCAATAAAAATCTACCCAACAGCAAAGACCACCAAGGCAGAAATGCACTTGACCACCACAACACAACACTAATCATGAGACACATAACTCTCCTAAACAGTGTGCCACTCAACCAAAGCCCCTAAGGCAAAACAGCATGCCTGACACACTAGTCATAGGTGACTCGATAGTGAGGCACATTGATGTCCCACTCACTAGGTTCAATAAGGAGAAAGTAACACTCAGCTGCCTATCAGGTGCCATGATTTGACACATAATGCACGCACTCAGGTCGCTCAACAGGTACAAATATGACGGTCATTGTACATGTGGGTGTGAATGACCTGAGATGTACCTCCCTGGACTACATGAAAAGAGACATGCAGGAGCTCTCGGATTATGCAGCCTAGGCAGGTATGACCCTAGCCCTGAGCAGCATCCTACAATCACCCAGAATGGTATCACAGCACAAGCAGAAAATGACTGATTTCAACAACTGGCTAAGTTTCTGGTGTCACTCTAAGGGAATCCAGTATCTGTCTGCCTGGGATGACATGACTAATAGACTCAATGCTTTGCCAGAGATGGCCTGCATCTGTCACCCCTGGGCTTCTGGATACTGGCCAAGGCTCTTGTCACCCCTATAGTGCCTTTTTTAGGCGGTGTTCCAAAGACCAAATTACCACCGCAACAGCTACAAACAAATGCAGTCTGAGGGTCATGTTGCTCAACCCTATAAGTCTAAATCACAAAAAGCACTCGCTCGAGGCATTCCTTAAAATGGAGAACATCGACATTTGTGCTGTAACAGAGACCTGGTTCAAGGCAGCAGTAAGCACCCCTGCACTACCAGGTTATAACTCATTCCACACCTTTCGGCCCCAGAACTTCCAAAGGCGGTGGTGTTTCCATATTCATAAAGGATGCGCACACCTCCAGACTGGTAGCCTAACATAACGCATCAGAGATACTTCAGGTGAAACTAACATTGGGTAAGACAGCGATTCTGGTCGTAACCTGCTATAGTTCTCCAACCATGTCCACGTTCCTAAACACCCTGGAGAATATTAGGGTCCAACCTAACACTCTCTTACTAGGTGACTTCAACTACCCTTCTATTAACTGGGTAAACTACTCATGCACCAATACACTTGCCCAACATTTCCTGGAGTTCATTAATTCCAAGGCCCTGGACCAGCAGGGTCATTACTAACATGGGCGACTGTTGCTCTACACCAATAGTCGGCTCCTCCCTGGTTAGATCTGACCACAAACTAATCACCTTGGAAATCCACATTCCTGCCACCCCCCCAGCAAAGGTAACGACCATGAAAAACTTCTCCAAATCTAACTTTGGAATCCTAAAAACAGAGGTGGCTAACTTCACGGCATCCATGCAAATGGAGAATAGTTGCGTGACCGCAGAATCATAAACCAATGCACTGTACAAACACATACACAAATGCATGGATCTCACCATACCCAATAGAACCAAGACACTCTCCTCCAAAAAAGGAAGCCAATCTGGTGGTCCTCTCCCATAAACAAACTCTACAACAGAAGGAGGAAACTGATGAAGAATAAGGTGAAGTCCCAAGACTGGAAAAACTCCCTTATCTGCCTCAATGAAAAGTTGAGATCCCTCATCAAATCCTCTAAAGCTAGACATGAAAACAGAATTGCAGCAGATAGTAAAGACAACCACAAGGCCTTCTATAGTTATGTAAAGAATCTCCACAGCAATACCCTGATTTGCTTTGAGCTACTGCACAATGGTACCTCCTATATCGAGCCAACAGATATTGCCAGTGTACTGGCCGACAGATTCAGTGCCAACTTTACCCCTCCCCCCACAAAGGACCAATCACAATATCAGTAAATTGCCAGGCACCCAATATTACTGCTGCACAGGTTAAAACAGCATTGTTCAAGGCCAAGAATACAGCTTATATGGGACCTGACAATATCCCTGGTTGTGTTCTACAAGAACTACAGAGTGAAATGGCACCTCACCTGTGTGCCCTGTTCAATCACAGCCTCACCTCAGGCTTTGTCCCTGCCGAATGGTTCTCTGCTAAAGTCATCCCTCTCCAGAAAGGAGGAGCGACTACAGACCCTAGGAACTATCGCCCCAGTAGCCTGACGAGTCTAATATGCAAAGTTATGGAATGCATCATCATGGACCTAATAAACAAGGATATAGGGAATCTTCAAACTCTGGATCCCACACAGTTTGGTTTTGTGAAGGGTAGATCATGCCTGCTCAACTTGGTTGACTTCTTTGAGTCAGTCACTAGAGCTGTAGATGAAGGCAAGGTGGTTCATACAGCCTACCTTGATCTGGTCAAGGCTCTTGATACCATTCCCCACTCAGGAATCATAGAAAAACTCAATAAGATTGGCATCAACCCCTTTATCACTGGGTGGGTTGCAAACTGGCTCACAGATAGAACCCACAGTGTGAAAGTAGCTGACTCCAAGTCAGACTGCAAATTAGTCACGAGTGATGTCCCACAGGGTTTGGTCTTGCGTCCTCTCCTGTTTGGTATCTACTTCTCTGAAGTCCAGGCCAACACGAAGGGACTCTGGCTGACAAAGTTTGCAGATGACTCCAAGTTGGGAGCTATTATTAACTCTCCAAGTGACGTTCACATCCTACAAAATGGCCTCACTGTGACCAACCACTGGTGTCAGAACCATGGCCTTAAGCTCAATGCCAAAAAATGTGTCGTCATCCCCTTTGGGAAAAACCCGGTTCCCATGAATTACCACACTGACGGTAGCCCATTGAACAGAGAAGGCGTTATAAGAGATCTGGGAACACAGGTTACAGCAACCTCTCTTTTGATCACCACATTGCCACTGTGGTCAGAAAGTCCTTCTATGTGGCACATCTCATTACTAAGGGTTTTGCATCCAGGAAGAAAGCGGTCATTGTCTCCCTCTACTCTTCCCTCATTAGGCCAGTTATCGAGTACAATGCCCCATTTGGCATGTACCTCACCAGACACCTGCAACAACTGGAGAGGTCGCAAAAGTACCTCACAAAGAGGATCCTAGGCCTTAAATAGTTGTCCTATATGGACAGACTCAAAAAAACTCCAATTATTCCCTGTCTCATATCACCTATTTAGAGGTGATCTCTGCTGGACTTGCAAAGCCATGTCTGACCCAGCTCTGTTAAAATGCTACATCTAAAGAAATCCCAATCCCTCCGCACCACATGCTCTAGAGATCTCAACCTCATTACCACAATTAACAGAACATGCTGGAGGGACAGGTTCATAACCCAGAGACTGCCCATGCTATGGGAACAGACTTCCTATACATGTCAAGCAAAGCACCTCGCTGACCCTCTTCAAGAGAAATCTTGATGAGTGGATGGGAAACAGAAAATTCACCCCGGGGATAACTCCAGTGGCTCTACTCGACAGAGGCACTGGGAACTAAGGTCAGGAGGCACTATGCTAAGAGTAATCCTATGGCTAGGGTTGCCAAGGTCACAGGGCCATTAGCCTAGTGCACACCTATGAACCTATAAACCTATGTCATTTGGTCCTGATAAATGTGGAAAAGCAACCTTTAAAGTACGATAGCTGCAGTACTAAGAAAAAAAGAAGTTACATACTCACCATAACGTTCCATGTTTGTTGTCCATCTCGCCTTCATTCTTACTGGTTGGGTTTGGAACCAATCCTCAGTTCCAACTCGGCTGTATACTAAAGCTCGAGGTCTTGCACTGGCTCATGGCTATATCCCTATCCCATCATGCTCTAGTGAAGCTCCCCGGATCATGTTTGCTGATAACCGTAGATACCTAAGGTACTATCAAGATATCTTATGAAAACAATGAAGAAGGTCAGAGACACACTTGCCAAAGAAAGAACCTTTTTGTCCTATTTGTTCTCCAGGAGCCAAAGGTAGGGGAAAGGAGGGTGGGATGTAAGAATGAAGGCGAGATGGACAACAAACATGGAACGTTATGGTGAGTACATAACTTCTTTATGTTATGTTGTCCTATCTCGCCTCCATTTTTACTGTCTGGAACAGCACCCCTAGCACCATATTTCTTGGGTGGCTCACGGGATTATATTCTTCAGGACAGTGGACCCAAAGCAGGCCCTGTCCCTGGATGCCAAATCTACTTTGTAATGAGTGAAAAAGGCATGATGCATTGCCCAAGTCGCAAGTGGCAGTCTAGCTCGAAAGGCAGAAGAGGTTGTCAAGGCTCTTGTAGAATGACCTTTAACTTTAAAGGGGATAACTTTTTTTATTAGAATTATATATAAAAGTAATACAATCTAAAAGCCATTTTGAAAGTGTGACCTTAGATATAGGGGCACCTTTCTTTGCTTCTGAAAATGACACAAATAACTGATCAGATTTCCTGAAGTCCTTTGTGCTATGTAAGTAGAAGTGTAATTGTCTATGTACATCCAGTTGGTGAAGCTTATATTCTGCCTTGTTGCCATGGTTTGGGAAAAAAAATGGTAACTGATTTAGGTTAAGACTCTGAGTATACGTTTGGTAGGAAGGATGTGTTTGTTGAAAAAGCATATATGGTGGCTTGACTGATAATGCTTGCAGTTTTGAAACTCTTCTAGCAGAAGTGATGGCAATCAACACACTTGTTTTTCACGTTAAAAATTTTAGATCACATGATGACGCAGGTTCAAATGGGGGAAGGATCAAACAGGACAGAACAAAGTTTAGGTCCCATGGTGGTAGGGCTGTTTTTGTGGGTGGCGTTAAGTTAGTACCCTTCAGGAAGGGTTTGCATAATTTGTGGGACATCAAGTTGGGGGGGTGAAATCACTTATATGGAAATTAGATACTGCTGCTAACTGTACACAAATGGTAGCTGCAGCTGCACCTTCATTAAACAGTTTTGCCAGAAATTCGAGAATAGAAGTTATAGGAGCAGAAATGGGGTCAATGTGTTTTCCCAATGCCCAGGAAGAAAACCTTTTCCATTTACTGATATATTATTTTATCATTGAGACCTTATGAAAAGAGATCAAGATATGTTTGACCGAATGAGGGAGGTTAGGAAGCCTGGCTATATTTGGAATTGGAGCAGCCAAGCTGTCAATTTGAGGGTTTGAAGATAAGGGTGGAGCATTCCAGACGTATGAGTCAGAAGGTCTGGAACTGGGTCCAGAAATCACGGCTCTTCCTGAAGGTGAGGCCAAAGGAAGGGGAACCAAATCTGATGAGACCAGTATGGGGTAATGAGAATCAGCTTGCTTCCCAATATGCTGGCTTTCTGGAGAACCTTGGGTATTAGAGGAAAGGGGGGAAGGCGTAAAGAAGTCCCGTGGGCCAATCATGTACAAGTACATCCCTTGGTGACTCCCCCGGAGGGGGGGCGGTTCAGGGCAAAATAGCTGCTACACTTGGAATTCATGGATGTGGCAAAAAGGTCACAGAAGGCAGACCTAATTTTCGGAAGATCTTCTCTGCTACCTTTTGTTTTAGCAACCACTCGTGAGGCATAAGAATTGCTCTGCTGAGTTTGTCTGCTATCACGTTGGATTTCCCAGGGATGTGCTTTGCTATCAGAAAGCATTGGGATGAGTCACCCACTGCCATACTCTGACTGCCTCTTGACAAAGGGGGTAAGACATGGTTCCTCCTTGTTTGTTTATGTGCCAGACAACCGACATGTTGTCTGTCTGTATTGCAATTGTTCCCAGCGGGAGAGAGTCTTGAAGTGCCTGCAACGTCAAAAGCACTGCTCTCATCTCCAGGATTTTGATGTGAAAATGGGCCTCATGATCCTGCCAAGTGCCTTGGACTGTCCTTCGCAGATAATGCCCCCCCCCCCCATCTGGCAGGTGTCCATGGTCACTGTGACCACAGGCTGTGGGGGAAGAAAGGGTTGACCTGATGTCACATGAGTGGAGTGAAGCCACCAGTGAAAGTCCTTCTTGCAGGACTCTTAACAGAATTTGGTGAGACATGGGTAGTTCCTACAAAGACCACTGAGTGAATAGTAGCCACTGCACAATTCTCATGCACATGCGTGCTAGTGGAACTGGGTGGTCGCGGTGGTGCAGCGGTTAGCGTTGTCACCTCACAGCAAGAGGTTCTCCCGTTCGATCCTCAGCTGGGGTACCTTCTGTGTGGAGTCTGCATGTCCTCCCTGTGGTTGCGTGGGTTTCCTCCCACATCCCAAAGACAAGCTGTAGGTGGATTGGACACTCTAAATTGGCCCTAGGTGTGAGTGCGTGCATGTGTGTGCCTTCTGTGGAACTGCTGGCAACTCAACACTGTAAAAACTCCACTGCCAATCATGAGCGGATAGGTGATCCGCTGTGGTGACCTCTAACTGGGAAAAGCCGAAAGAAGAAGAAGAAGATGCGTGCTAGTGGAACTAAACCTATCATACTGCCATGGTTCCTAATACTTTCAAAACTGTCCTTGCCTGTACTCTTGTTTTGGAGAGAAGGTCGGAGACTTGCTGTGTCAGAACTAAGACTCTTTCTGCAGGAAGTTTTGCCATCATGTTCATTGTGTCTAGATCTGCCCCTACAAACAAGATACGTTGTGATGGCAACAAGGCAAATTTTTCGTAAATTACTGTGATTCCCAGGTGAGAGCAGAGAGACAGAGTGGTGTCTCTTGATTCCAGTAGCAGATGCTTGGTGGTGGCAGTTAGGAGCCAGTCATCTAGATACGGAAACACTCAGAATCCTAGATGTCTCAGGTGAGCAGTGACTACTGTCATGCACTTGGTGAGCACTCTGCGGGCTGTAGTGAGACCATAGAGCAGAGTTCGAAACTGGTAATGACTGGTTCCCAGCCAGAAGTGCAGATGGCTCCTGGATGGCCTGTCCATCTTTATGTGGTAGTACTCATCCTGGAGGTCTATACAGCACATCCAACTGTCTTTTCCTAAAAAGAGAAGAATCAACTGCAGTATCATCCGGAACTTGGTCTTTCTTTCTGATTCGTTTAATCTGCTGAGATCCAAAACTGGTCTCCAGTCTCCTGTTCTTTCTGGCACTAAAAACAATCTTGAGTAAGTTCCAGATCCTATTTGGTCTGTGGGGAGTCTTTGGATGACTCTTTTGTCTAGCAACTTTTGAATTTTTAGAGTTGCTTGATCCCTTTGAGTGGCTGGAATGTCTGGGATTTTCTTTATGTTTGGGACAGGAAGAGAAAAGGGTATGGAGTATCCTCTGGATATGATACTTTGTACCCACTTGTCTTTTGTTTCCAGCCAGGCTTCTAGGTACAAAGATTATCAACCCTCAACTGCCTCCAGAGATGGACAGATGGGCCTCCTTTCAGGAGTGCTGAAAGGGCCTACCATGGAAAGAATCCCTGTCGGCCTAGTTTTGCAGATCCCCTCTACAATGTGGATGGCGTCTTCCATTTGTACTTCCCCCTCTGCCCCTATGGGAAGAGTCACCACGTGTGTCCTGAAAAACTCTCTGGGATTTACAGAACCACATATTTCCCCCCTTCTGGCCTTTTGGATAAGGTCTAGAAGGTATGGAAAAATGGACTCCTATGGCAGACGGAGTTTTTTCTTCATGTTCACACCTGGTTAGCATCTCCTTAATGTTTGGTCCGAACAAGGACGAGCCATCAAATGGAGCATTAATAAAGGAAGATTTGAAAGGCTCCACAAAGTCGCATACATGCATCCAGCAATGTCTCCTTAGGGAAATTCCTGAACCCGCTACTCTGCTTGCTTCATCTGCTGCATAAGAAATGAGCCTCATGGAGGAGTTGACCACAGAATTTTAAGGTGGAGAGTTGAGAGCAAACCTTGTTTGATACCCCTGCAGCTACTGTACCTTGGAGGGCATCTCCTAGCTCCTTTAGGAGATCTAATGCATTAGACAGTTCGTACCAAGAGTCCTTGTTCAGTGGATGGACAGATGAGGATGTTTCAAAAAGTTCCTTTTTGGTGGCTGCTGCAACCACCATAGCATCTATTTTCACCCTTATTCAAGAAGTCTTTATCTGAAGGGGTTGTGATGAACATATTTTGCCTCCTAGGGACAGGCTCCACTGCATCTGTAGACTCCCACGCCACTCAACTAACTAGTTCCATACGTTCATCAAAAGGTGGAGACAATCAAGTTGCTGAAGGTTGAGACCCAAAGGCTTTCAGGTAAACAGACTCCTCATCAGAAGGATTGATGGGCTTCCAGCAGTCTCTCTGCCTAAGGATTTCTAGGATGTCTGCAAAGGAGACATCCTCAGAGGGTGACCGTGGGGACCCTTCCAACTCATCAAGGTCTGTGTCAAAGGTGACTGACTCCACTGGGGAGTACAAATACTTCCTCTTGCAGAGTCTCTTAAGAGGGACCTCTTCAGAATTGTATTCTGGAGAGGTTTCGGAAGAGAGGGTTCACCCGATGGGGTACCCTGAGGCCTAGGGTTTCCACTGGCCTGTAGAAAATGTGGCGCAGAGACGGACGCTGGTGCCTTATGGGGATGAATGTCGGAACCCCTGAGTGGAGCTATCTGAGGAGACAGCACCCTCATCAGCTTGAAAGCCCCCCTCCCCTGATCTGAACATGCCTCTAGCTCCGAAGAGCCAGAAGAAATTCCCGGAACCAAGGGGGGTTGGCTCTGAAGCCGATGTAGGAGCTGAGCTTATCCGCACCGAAGCCCAGAGAGGTAAGTTCAGATCTGACAAATGCCCGATCTGACTCCCCTGCCTGGACCTAACCGGATAGTGTCGGCTCTTAGGCTCCTCGGATGGAACTGAGGATGTTGGAGCAGACATCAGTTCCAAAGATGCCAGGATGGTTCTCAGCACCGATGGTTCCAGAACTAGTCGGTTCTAAGCATTCTGGTTCCAAGGTCCCAGGTCGGCTCGGAGGAGGAATCGATGTCAGTGGGATAGTCCTAGCTAGCTCAGAATTCTTGTGGGTTGGAGCCGAGAGGAGTTTGGCCAGTGCTAGTGTCTTTAGAAGCCTACGCACCACCCTATGGACATCATCTTCCGAAAGACTCCTGAAGGACTCAGAGGAGAGAGTAGGGGATCTGACTGACTGCAGAATAGGTGACCTCAGAACAGGAGTAACCAGCTCCAATTCTGGAGACTGGCTCCTGAGTTCAAACTCCACTGGCACCGAAACAGCTGGTGCCGATGAAGCATATTTTGTCCGTTCCGAAGTAGTTGGAGACGGAGATATACTTTTACTTAATTTTTTAACAGGGTCCAATTGCCCTGAAAAGGGAAAAGATCTTTTAGTGGATTTGTCTGATATCGATGAAGGTGATTTCGCTGATCCTGAAGTGCCTGGACATTCTTCTAGAGCTTCTTGGAAGGGGGACTTCAATAAGCCTCTCACAATTAGCTTGTTTTTTCACTCTAGCAGTACTCTGGAGCTGAATGAGTGATATTTATTTATTTCACATTTGTTAACCGGGTTAGTCCAACTGGGTAAAAATTACCCATTTTCAGTGGAGACCCGAGGGGAAAAGCCCTGAACAAAACATACAAATAGAGACAAGTTAACAATATAAAGAGCAAAACAAATTTATGGATACAATGGATAAGAAAAATAAATATAATCCAAAGAATAGTACATAGCTATCTATCTATCTATCTATATATGTATATATATATATATATATATATATATATATATATATATATAGAACATGACTTCTGAAGATGTACTGCTCCCAAGCAGTAGACACAAACATTATGGGAATCAGTTATTGACATCTTCTGGCTGCATTTACTACACTTTTTGAAGCCCGAAGGCTTAGTTTCCTTATGCTCCTTGGACATGTTTAAAATCACAGTTCACACACACACACACACACACACACACACACACACACAAGCAAAACAACAACTACTTAACACACTAAACACCTCAGTATAATATATAAAATATCACACTTTTTTTTTCTTTTGGAAACTTCAACAAAGAAGAGAAGGGAAAGAAATTAGGTTGCCCTCTAACTAAAAACGGGCAGAGGCAGCTCTCTTAAATGAGCTGATGCAACTTTTATTTAAGCAGTAGAAAAACTAGTAACAGTAAACAATAACAAGATGCCCTCTAACTAAAATGGGCAGTGGCAGCCCTCTAACTTAAATGGGCTGACGCCTTTCTATTTTTCTTTAACAGTAATAGTAGGAAAATGTAACTGGGATAGGGAGAAACAAGGCCTAACAAAAAAAAAAAATGACGGCCTGAAGCTACAACACAGCAATGAATTTTCATAACTAACTACAATATCTACAAGAATAGTAAACGCTAACTTTGTTTTAAAGTAGAACAAGAACATTTTTGAAAAAAAAAGGGGTAATAAAGGTTTATTCACTTAGCCAGAGCCAAGATGGAAGCCTCCAATCTGTTTAGTGGCAAGCAAGATCTGGGGAGCTTCACTAGAGCATGATGGGATAGAGATACAGCCATGAACCAGTGGAAGACCTTCAGCTTTAGTATATGGCTGAGTCGGAAAAGAGGATCAGTTCCGAACCCAACCAGTAAGAATGAAGGCAAGATAGGACAACATAACATCATCAGTTTGAGACAGGAATGTGATATAAAAGAACTTGAGCAAGAGGGAGTGTATAAATATTTGGGAATTGATGAAGGATCAACAATAAAACCTGAACAAATGCATAAATAAAACTTAGTATGGATTATTTTAGAAGACTAAAATTAATATTTAAAACAGCATAGACATCTAGGAACAAAGTCCAAGCTATACATCAATTCCCTCTTCCTGTCCTTACTTAATGTTTTGGAGTGAATGAGTGCTCCAAAAGGTGTTGGATTGGTTGGATAGGAAAACAAGAAGGATGCTTCATGCTTATCAAATGGTTTATAAAACTCAGTGTACAACAAGATTATATATTCCCCATTCTGAAGGAGGTAAGGGCCTCCTCAAAACTGATTACATGTCTAGATCTGCAGTCATAGGACTACATACATATCTGCTGACTTCACAAGACCCAAACATAGTGAAAGTTTTAAAACATGAGGAGAATATGTCTAAAATGACTTCCCTGCTTAGTTTAGCAGAAGCATATCAGTGTGAAGCAGGAATGGAAATCCAACCAGAAGCACATAAAAATCAGGCAGCAACTGAATGTGCCAAAAATAAAAGAAATAATATATGAAGGATCAGATGAGAAAGTAAAAGCATTACAGAAAATGATGAAGTTTATATCACATGGGATCACCCATTACCAGCAGTTCAAAAAATAGATGCGAGAAAACCAAATATAGTAGTTCATGAAAAGAACACAAAAGTAGCATTGGAACTGTGAAATTGCTACACCCAGTGACCACAGTGACTTATGTACAGAGACACAAATTCATCAAATATCAGGATTTGCAAGCAGAAACAAGGGCAATATGGAAAGAGGATACCCAGTTCCAATAGTAGTAGGAGCAAAGGGGCTTATAAAAAAGAATTTACAATTGTACTTATATATGTTATAGAGACAAGTAACTCTGTACGAATTGCAGAAGGAATCATTACTGAGCACATTGTGGGTGCTGCGAACAACACTCCTGGCTAAATTCAAAGACTGAAACAATACTAATGTCATGAATTTTAATTATACTTCAACTTAGCAATGGGGTCCATTCCTAACATGGTATTAGAAACTCAAAATACTTGGAGAAATTAAAAAAAGGGAAATACAGAAGTCAAAGCCGCGCTAAATCAGGAAAAAAGGTCAAATTAGTGTGACAAAAAAACTCAAGAGTGGTTCCATCCCTTTCTGGGTCCATCTTAGAAATTGCTTCTTACTTGCATTTTTCTTCCTCCTCCTGTTATTCCTGGCATACCTGTCATATCTCATCACTTTATTTAAAGTTTACTACTCTGAACATTCTAAATGTCTTAACTATGAACATATTTACAAACAGTGAACCTCTATTCTTCCTTCAACTAACCATCTGCAGTGTCAGTGGTGCAAAATGTGGCACATTTGCCTTTGCTGCTAGAAGACCAGAAGGCCATGGGTTCTGTTCCCACTCCAGATGACTGGATTGCTGACACTGCAGTGCAGCATTAGAGGGGGTGCTGCACTCTTGACTGTGTGCATCATGTTTTGGACAAGACATTAAACTAAGGTCTTATTTGCTTGAGTTTCTGGCAGTGCAGGTGGATTTTAAAGATCCCATGGCTCCTATTGAAAACAGTAGGAGGAAAATCCCTGCTGCCCTGGCCATATTTCCTCTAGTAGTAGAAATGCCACTCTGGGTCTCCCCTGAATAGAGGCAACTGGCCTACTGGGACTAACCTGGTCAACAAAGGATAAATTAAAAAAAAAATCCCACTGAGCTTGCTTGTGTATTCAAATGGGCATAGCTGCAACAATTTTTTTCGGCTCCCTAAATGCACCATCTCACGAATGAAAAAAAAAGCATCCCTATCACATTTACCTAATCAGCACCTTCATTAACCTTTTGTTTACTTCCTCCTCATTCTCTTACGATTTAAATCTGAAATAAATCTATTTATTTACCTTCATGTTTGTATTCCTTGAGTTCTCCATGGAGCACCCTACTAAATTATCTTTCTATGTTTTCTTTCAATAATTGCAAGTTTATATCCACTGCACTACAACTGCCCATTCTCACCGAATTCACATTTTTCGAAAACACATGCCCCCCCTTTACATAAAGTACATTATAATACTGTACATTTTTGATCACAACACATTCTCTGCATAATAAGCACAATGCAGTTTTTCCTTAATGTCTCATGCCAACACCACGTACCACACCTGAATACGTTTTTACGATGACGCAACATTATTTTGTCTCTTCATACGAAGAGCAAGTTGGAAGGTGTTATATGTCCCCACTCCTTATCCGGCTTTTCACTGGGATAGGAACTTTTAAAATGTCATCTTGCAACACTAGCAGCTATGTTTTAATACTTTCCCACAGTACCATTTTTGCCTAATTTTATGTTAAAGTCACAACATCCACCACAGAATGCTCATCATATGCTCATCATATTCTTTCAGTGTTATATCATTCTTCTCACATGAATTACATATTTTTTACAAAGCCTCCAGAGTTTGGAAGCACAATTAAATATCCATTCTCCTTGTGTAATCAGTTTAAAAATAAATCAAGGTTTAATCCCATACTGGTCTTGAAGTAATGTCCTGCTTACCACAATTCTATCAGTGATGTCACAAACACCTCCTTTCCCTATTAAGTCATTACACATGACACAGAAATGCATGTTTCCATTCCTGCTTATTTTTGCTTCTGTAATCCTTTTATTTTGCTAGTACACATACCTACCTTTCAACTGTCCTGATGTTCATATTTTGGTCTGTGCCTTATAAATTGTGTGATTTTCTGGCAAATCATTGAGAACTGAGTTACTAGGCAATGACAGGCATTTGAGTGTCAGACTTCATATCCTTCAGAAAAATGCATGATGATGCAAAACCTGTAATTCAAGCAACTTTCTAACTTTATAAGTGTAATATTTAAAATGTGTTCCTATTTTCAGGCCTTTATCCCCCATTATTTTGCGTTTGTCCACACTTCTTGTGCTAAGAGATTGAAATGTATGCACATATGCTTTTTTCTTTTTCTACTTAACTTTGCCTGTAGTTCACATATAGTCCTGTAAACTGAAACTAAATAATCTGCTTGTAGAGGTGTTGCTAATTTTTGTATAGTGAACATCTACTGTACTTCAATTAACTGCTTTGTGTTCTGTACTGAAATATGTATCATTGCTATAATCAAATATGTATTGTCCTTTAACTTTTATTTATTTATTTATTTACTTAAATTATCTTTTGTTGATCAGGTTAGTCCTACTAAGTTAAACTTATACTACTAGGGGAAATTTAGCTGCCTGAGTTACTACCAATTCAAGCAGATGGGGGTCTCAGTTTAACATCCCATGCAGAGGATGACATACTTCAGGAGGACAGCACCCCCCTTATGCTGCATTGCAGTGTCCACTATCAATCTACCTGGTGCAGGAATACAACCCTTAGCCTTCTGCACCAAAGGCAAGTGTGCTACCTGTTGCACCACTGACACTGCTAATTGCTACTATTGTAATGCAACTCCTGTAATTGTACAGTAATTCCTGTTTCAGGTAGTATATGTGGAGCTTTGCTCGCCGGGCCTCCACTGAAAATGGGTTTTCACCCAGTTGGATTTTCCAAGTAAACAAATGGACTAAATAAATAAATAAATAAAATGCATAAATCTCCCTTAACAACTCTTACTGCACTTCTTTTGTAGATTATTAACCCCAGGATTAAAGAAGACCAGATTGCTTCTGCAAACGCTATCTTACTGCCTTTGTCACTTTCCATGGTCTGCATCTAGTCCTCTGTCTCATTCCAACATCCTGCAATCTGCAAGGAATTATTTGGGGACTGGCTAACACAGATATTGTTCTTTTCTGCAGACTTTTACATAGTCTGTCAGATTTCCTGATAAACTACAATATTTGACAAGGAGATGCCCTCTTAGCTGTCAGTGATCTGAACTTCTCTACATGCAATATTTTCTGGTACTTTCAGGAAAAAAGTAACAGTTGCATTTTGGCATTAATGTCGGTCCACTCAGATTGCACAACTGAACCACAGCAACAAGTTTTTCTTCAAAAGCAACTGCACTGGAAACATGAAATGATAGTTCATCTTCTCAATTTCATTCACAAATGTGACTTTTATGGTGACCAGCAACACTGTGTTAATTGCTTCTGCAACCCATCATAATCGTGTCCTCCTCTGTGTTCCATGTCCATAACATAATCTATACTGTTCCTTCTGTACCTGAGGTTCAACTACCAAACAAAATCATGTTTAAAGCGTCTGGTATAGGCTTTCACATGGACAGTGGTAGATTATTATGGGGTGACTTGGGCAATGACAAGCCACCCAATATACTGCCTAGGCTGTCTGTCTAAACTTAAAGTTATTGTTCAGTCCATTTGTGCAGCTGTGGATGCACTCTGGCAGTGTCTGCACATGCCTTTGTTGATTGGCATGCTGATTTTGAAAATACTGCCAAGAAAGCCCAGTTTAACCCTTTCCCTCAGTGTGTCTTAATCAGAACAATCCCCTGAAACTCTAAAAGCTGGCATTAATAACAGACTGTAATCCTCAATGATTTACCACAAAGACCAACAATTTTATGAGGGACAGGGAAAAAATGTAATGCAAAATCAAACCAGGGACAGTTGAAAGGTATGGTGCAGAGACAGTGCTACATGGTATTAGTTACAGGCCAGTAGTACACTGATGGAATGGGAGTTTTTAAACAAAAGTGGCATGATGTTTGGACAGGAAGGAAAAAATTTACAGGGACTGGTGCACCAATTATAAGACAACATGGTACAAGCAAATAGGTCACAAACACTCATACAATACACAAAAATCATATTAAAGCAGCATAACTGTTACACATCTAAATTATAAGTACTTCTGCAACTCATGTTATGGGTAATATCTGCAAAGATTGTGGTAAAAGACCAAAGCCCCAACAAAGTACCATCTTAGAGACTCAAGTTTATTCTTTTTGATACAATCCTAACAGAAATCTCCACAAATACCTGTTTTACTGTTTTTGCCCACTGCCCTACTTTCAGAATTCAACTTTGCCACTCTTTACATGAGTGCAGATACAGTTCACATTTACCATGCAGATGTCACACCAAGGGCATGGCTTGCTACTGTGTATCTCTGTGCATTTTAATCTAAACAGCTGCCATTTTTATTCATTCAGCCTTGCTAACTAATTTTGTTAGCTTGTATGCTGAACTGAATTTAACAGCTACGAAAATTATAAGCAGTTTTTTTACTGTCTGATTTAAAAAATAAAGCATTTAAATACTACTGCATGCACCTCTGTCCACTTGGGAGACCAACTATGTATGTGGATGTCCAGCACCAGACGACATTATGGTGTGAAATGTGTGGGTCACTGTCATACACTATGCACATACAATCAAATTTAGCTTCTTACCATGTTACTTAAACACTTTATTTTGTTATCTTTCTATGCCACTTACTACATTGGTGATGGGGTGGCAATCCCTGTATATTAGTATCTCAACCAAAAGTAGAGCTGGATTGCTTCTCTTACAAATTAAGAATAAATTGCACTGCATATACAAAAGATGAGGCCCCTTCCTGAGCCAAGCCAGTTCATCATTCATTACTTTTTACCTCTTGAATTAAAGCATCACAATACTTAAATTTCTTCTCCAATTTTATTGATAACACTAGTGATAATTTTCTAATTATAGATATTATATGATTTCATACTTATGGTAAAGAATGAAAGCATTGTGTCAGAAGGTATTTTACATGCTGGATTCATAAGCTAAGGGTCACAGAAGCCTGATGCTTTGTCTAGTTCAGTGCTCTTTGGCACACTGTACTTGATATTACATCTGCTTAAGAGCACACTTTACCTTCTGCTGCTTGGAAGACGCAAGTGTGTGCGAGAGTGTTTTTGAATGTGCAGGAGTACATATGCATTAATTTATCTATGACTAACTAGACATCCTTACTAAGTCATAAAGGCCTGTCTTTTATGGTGACCTGAGATGTTATTTGATTAGAGTACTGATGCAAAAATCCCATTCTTTTGTCAGTTCACAAGCCTTACTGCTATCACAGATGTTCCAGAAGGAATTAAATCTACATCACTATCATAATTATTGCTGTTTTCTGGTACTTTCTGACACACTACAATGACATTTCCCTCACGCCCAGAATCTGTTATGGAAAGTCACAGTCCAACTGCAGTTTCTAAGTAACTCGTTAATGTTCTAACTATAATACAGTCTTGCCTTAGTTTGTAAGGTGTGAAAAGATGTTTGTGAAAGTTTAAAGCAGAATATAAGTTAGGATTTTTTCCCATCATATTATGGTATTCAAGTAAACATTTTAGTACCGTAAATAATATATTTTTGCAGAACAATACTGCCGTTTCTACCCTTTCAGCAGCATTTACTGTTCACAAAGTATGTAAACTTGTTTGACTTATGTTTTAACATGATTTTTCCAAAAAATGTTTAGGAACTGAATGAAGAATGTATGTATAATGCTAGAGAGGTCCTAATCCTGGTGCTATGTATGAATTAGATGCACTATGAGGTGTTATTCTGTGACAAAGTAACCTAGTCTGCATTTCTATTGTATTTCATCAACAGTAATGCCAAATGAGGTTTCTATATGCAATGTACATTATAAAAATGTTATTCTGCATTGCATTCTACATACATACCACTACCCAGAGTGACAGACAGTGTGTTAACAGTTCTGTACTTTTTTACCTACTAGAACTACGGCAGGGTAGACAAGGCTGAATTAAAAGGTTTACTGTCTTGAACATTTTTCGTCTTGCCATTTAGCCTGAGGGTCAATTTAGGCAAACTGTCCTTACAATATTAATATTAATATTAAAACCAAAACTAGGATCAAAGGAGAACACTATGCTAACAACCCAAAATGGCCTTTTTAAGGCTAACCATGCTTCCTATAAATATCAGAAAGGTATTGGTCCCATAGGATTTTTGGGGGGAAGACATATAATGTTAAGCATGAGTGGTTGGGCATTTACAAGCTTCCTCTCTCTAACAGACACAGAAGTATCACAGCCAGGATAAAATTATGACTCCCGATCCACTGATCAAATTTTCTCTTGAATAAGTGTAGGGAAGAACTTCGCTTGACTGGTACAAGTAATTACTGCCCTTTTGTCATAGCAGTGTTTATTCTGGTAAATTATAAGAAGGGAGGTTCAAATGGCTTTTTATAGTTTAAATAATCTAAAGTCTTTTATTATTGTAAGTAAACTATTTAATTTCTTGCTATAAAAATGTTCAAGACTAATCATATTTAAAACAAATGCTCAGACAAAGTATGCTTTATTAAGAATAAATAAAATCAGGCAGGTGAATTCATATGAACATATGCATTTATGCATGGTCCTAAACATGTGGTGAGAGGGGGCAAAGACTGAGAATGGCCCAAGGTAGACTGCACACAGAAGTATAGAAGTGTTTTCTCTCTCTCTCTATAAAAAGAACACTCCTTTTTGGAAACAGGGAACAATACCCCAGTCTGCCAATCCAGAGGAAATTTCATCTATTTTCACATAACACTGATAAGGCACATTAACTACACTGTCTTAATACCATCAGATTTCTTCAGCATTTCTGAAGACATCTCATCTATTCCTGTTGCCTTGCAACCACAGAAATCTTTGACTGCCAAAGTACACTTATCTACAGAAACAGATCCAATCCTATCAGCTTCTTCTGGCACTGCCTTCTCAAAGTAGGACATGTTTTCTAGGTGCAGAGGTTCCTCAAAGTGTTCCTTCCATCTCCAAGTAATATCCTCAGTCAAAGTCAGTGATTTTCTGACTTTGCTGAGAAGAGTCTCAACAACATCCTATCACCGACAAAAATATCTCTGCTATCATATCACATCAAAGTTGCGTTTATGGTCTCACCACACCCTTCCAAAACAAGGGCCCACTCTGTCAAGTAACAGTTAAACCAATTAAGCAAATATCTGTCAAACTAACTGCATAATGGACAATTAATAAAATCCTGTACTATGGTCTACTATTAGGCAGCGCTGTAGGAGTACTATGCTCTATTATTAAGCAGTGCTGTAGGAGTACTATGCTCTACTATTAGGCAGAGCTGTAGGAGTACTATGGTCTACTATTAGGCAGTGCTGCAGAGGTACTACGCTTTATTATTAGGCAGCGCTGTAGGGGTACTATGCTCTATTATTAGGCAGCGCTGTAGGTGTACTATGCTCTACTATTAGGCAGCGCTGCAGGAGCACTATGCTCTACTATTAGGCAGCGCTGTAGGAGCACTATGCTCTACTATTAGGCAGTGCTGCAGGAGCACTATGCTCTACTATTAGGCAGCACTGTAGGAGCACTATGCTCTACTATTAGGCAGTGCTGTAGGAGCACTATGTTCTACTATTAGGCAGCATTGTAGGATCACTATGCTCTACTATTAGGCAGCGTTGTAGGAGAATAAGAAACAATGTAGCTAATGCCACTGATGCTGCTCTTCTGGCTTGTCAGTATAAACTGGTCAGATCCTGAAACTCTACCAATGTTGCGCTGAAGACCTCTTGTGCTAATCTGATGGCTTCCCTCAGTACTGGTGTTCAGCAGTACGTACTTGTGGTAACCACCAAGTCAAGTACTAAGCATCCTTTGGCTAAAGCTCCTTACTGATGCCACATCTACTGAGGTCTTGAAAGGGGTCTACACTGGCTCCCCATCCCTGACCTCCCCTACTACACCACCGAAACTCTGTTTGAGATGACAGTGATCACATCCTACCAAAAGAGGCATCTTATAGGCAACTCCCCTACAAGACTGGATTTTTGGGTCTGGCTAGGTCCTATCTCTCTTGCTTGACCCAAACCAAGACCAGGTGGTGATCAGATGATAGCACTGGAGATGTCATCATCACTTTGTCTAGAACATATGACCTTCAGGTCTGATGACATAAATGTAAAACTGGTCATCGGGTCTGATGACATGAACGCAAAACTGGTCATCAACCTTTGGCACAAGGTTCTCTAGTAACAGGTACATACATGGGTTACCTTGTGTTCAGACATAGTACCTGCCATCAACAATCCATGATTAACAGAGAATCACAATAAAAACTCACTAATAAAGATCTGTTTAAGTAAGTAATGCCTTCCAAGTACACTGTTTCAGGTACCATCATCATTCCCCATGTGAGTGCCACACACTAAAAACAGAGTGACAGAGTCAGTAGGTATTACTCTATTAAGCACCACCTACACCAACTAAGTAAAAATCTGTCAAACAAACTGCAATAAGCAACAATTAATAAAACCCTGTACTACTGCTCTACTATTAGGCAGTGCTGTAGGAAAACAAGAAACTATGTACCTAATGCTCATTTTGGAACATAATAAAACATTCAAAATGCACCTCAAGCATGCAAACTGCAGACAGATAACTAAGACCAGCACACTAATATGATATGCAGTACCAGGTAGATGGAGGAAGTCCATCCTTCAGCAATTACTCCGTTACTCATAGATATACTGTTATGGCAAGTGCACTCATACAACTTTACTATGGTCATTGTAAGGATCATTGCTGCAGGACATTCAGAATCTAAATGTGATACTACCAAGCACCTTGCCCACCAGCAAACAGAAAGACAGGATGGTCTAAGGTATGTCATGTAGATCAGTAGAAGCAACATATGCTGTCTCTATAATACACATCCAGCTTACAGTGCTTTGAAATGGGAATGGATTTCCAAGCAGCAGCCTTGGAAATAATTAGCGGAGATACCTTCTTAAATAAGGCTACAGTGGTAACTACTGACCTGGAGGAGTGACCCTTAATCTCCCCACATTTTGCTTTACTTTTCATAAGCAAGCAATAATGCCCAAGAGGGTGAGGATTACTTGAAAAATAACAGACCGTCCAGTGGTGTTGTCAGGTCCAATGTCTCAAAATGAGGGCTTCTCCATCACTGGAAAGTCAGTTATTTCCCCTAAAATGCTCATCCTGGATGCCATTAGCACTTAGAAAAATGGGCTATCTGTTAAACTGGTTTGTATTTTTTTATTATTTATACAATTTTTATATTTTTACATAAAATAGTTCTTCCGCCTGATATTTCATATTTGCTGCAGTACAAATACTTATTGCTGAAGGACGTATTACACACACACACACACACACACACACACACACACACACACACACACACACAGCAACTACAGACACTTTCTTTACTGTTTCAGTGTTATCAAATAAATGGACAAAAAGTACAGAGCAATGCACTCCTACCCTCCCACGACATACCTTTCAACTGCTCCAGATTTTGCCTAATATTTTAGTTCTGTCCTTTCTTATTACTGACATAAAATCTGTTGCTCTATTAGCTTTTTAAACGAATTAGGGTAATATCTAAACGTTTTCCTTGGTTTTCAATCTTTGCCACCCATTATTGTCTGATGCATGTACCTACAACCATACACACAATACTGCATTACGTTTGTTTTATTTTCCCATGCTCGCTAAATACGGCTTTTTAAGCTGCGGCTAGCAAAGAGAAAATAAAATGGCAATACCTTGTAACTACATTGTAGTTACTTTTGTTAGCATTATTATCTGCTTTCATTTTTTTTGTTTTTATTTACTTATTTTACACTCATTAAATATCTCACTTTAGAGAGCATAAGCAAGATGGTATTCATTTAATTTTCTTCTTTAGTAAAGCACTGTGAGATGCAAACTTGAAACTGACACCTGTACATTGATGGCTTGCTGGAGAATGGCTGTTCTCCAATATGGTATTAACCTGTGTGATCCAGTCATGTTCTAACAAAAAGTCATGCCTTAAGCCAACCACATGGAAATGGTTTGTTTAGTGACTTGGCAAGTTTGTTCACCTTTCACAAAAGCCACAAGTAGCTGATAAGACTTTCACTAATCATTTCACGTGCAGATGGTGATTGCCTAGACACAACTACAGTATGTAGAATTATTTTCCTATTATTCTCCCTTTAGGGAAAGGAGACTGTTTGCAAGACACACTATCAGCCAGTTTAAACAAAATGGAAAGATTTAAAGAAACCCACTCCTTGAAAACTGTACGTAGCTCTTTAACATCCGAGCTGTGTCTACAAATGGTCTGTTGTGATCATTTTACTACCATGGTCACAAACTAATTACATGAAATAAAAAATAAGTTTTACAGTTCAAAAATTCTTCTAGCTGAAGTGACTGCGATTAAAACAAAACTGTCTGAAGAAAGATATTTGAAGTCTACAGCATTGGTCATTCAAAATGAGGAACAGTCAGTTTTTTGTTCATAATGTTCAATTCTCAAGCAACAGCCTGGAGGCTTTGAAGGCCTGAAATGAAGGATTCCCTTCAAATATATCTCCCAGTGAGCTGAGAAGTTAAAATTGTGAAGATATTCACGCAGAAATGTTAGACAAATTAATTTTTGCAGAGCAGTTGGCCATGCCAGCAGTAAAGCAAGCATTAAGGCACTTTACTATTTAAAGAAATAAACAAAAAAAATTATTTTTTTTAAATACCAAAGAGGAAAATACAGTCCTTCGGTTAAATTTTTTTTCTGGCCTTTTTTCTTCTTTTAGACCAAATCAGCAGAGAAACAATGCCTGCAAGGAATTAGCATGAAATCATCCAAATTATCAGACTGAGAAATTTGGATGCAGTACTCTGCCTTTCGATTAAAATAACAAGTATACTACAAAGAAGCAGGGTTACTGGTGGTGTTACCATTATCTTTGTTAAAACAGCATCTGCAATACAAATGAACTAAGAGAGCGAGAACTTGTTTTCACCATTAAAAGCAGCCCTTGGGTTACAGAAGTTGGAGGAAACACTAAACAAAAGATTGTGACCTAAATGCCTGAGAAAGCAATAGTAGCAATATCCTGATTATAATAATTCTTGGTGCAGAAAAGAGGAAATTGGGGTTTAGATGGCAGGCATCCAAATCCCATTTGGAAATACCCATTTTCAATACAGGTTCAAAGCTTCATAGGTGTTTACTAGGCTAATGACCACAAGGGCCTTTTTAAGCCTAGCCATGCATCCCAAATCTCTTACAAGTTCTGATAACCTTGATAAGTGTAAGCAGTTGTTTGGGAGATGAAACATTAACAAACAGGTGTCTGGGAGATGAACCATTTACAGGTTGCCTGTGTCCATTAAAGATACAGATGCTAAACCAGGGATGAATTTTCTGTTCCCGATCAATTGTCCAAGTTGCACTTGAATTGGGTTAGGGAGGAACTCTGCTTCACATGGATGGGAGCCTGTTCCATAGACAGGGTATTCTCTGGGATAAATATTTGCCTCTCCAGCAGGTCCTATTTAATTCACAGAAAATGTTTAAATCTTTAGAATGGGTAATTCTGGTGCTGTTTTTTTGTGGATATGCAGGGGGTCTATCAGAGTGGGGTCTAACAATGCTCTGTATAACAGGCATAGATGTCTCCTCAAAAGCCTGTAGGAGACAGAATATAGGTATATGGCCTTGAGGTGGTCTGCATATGACATTTAACTTATGCCTTGTATTATTTAAGAGAGAAAGCTCTGTGGACATTTTAATAGTTGGATATGCCTGGTTAGGTACATATCAAAGGGGGCACTGTACTCAATGATAGGTCTGATGAATGCAGAATACAGTGGAACAATGACTTCCTTGGACTTAGATCCCATACCTTTGTTTACATGTTGCGCAACACTGAATGATTTCCTCACTACTGTAGACACGTGATAGTTAAAGGCTAGATTACTATGTGTGTGTGTCCCTAGATCCCCGACTACTGGGTCAACTCTAAGGGGTGTGTTGTCAATATGATAGTTAACAGGGATGGATGACTTCCCAATGGATACTATTACGTATTTCTTGGTATTTAGTTTTAGTCCATAGCTCTGACACCAGTTGTCTGTCTGTGTCAGCCCCTCCTGGAGAACATTTGTGTTAGTCATCTTTCTATTAGCTGAGAAAATTTTTTTTTCCAAGCTTCCACTTGTTAGAAGCTGAAGATCTGGCTGCTTTCAGCATTTGGCAAAGTACTTTTCTGGCTCACAATTTAAATTACCCAAAGAGAGAGGTTCATTTGAATTGCTTGTCCTCATAATTTTACTGTCCAGTCTAGATATAGGATATGATAGGAAAGAGCATTTTCTTTAAATTGTTGACTCTCAATACATCTGCAGTGTTACTGGTGGCAATCTGTAGAGTTTCTGGTGTGAAAGTTGACATGAAGGTTATCAGAAGGGATCCATATCAGTTGATCAAGTTTTCAGAAACTCAATCTCTATAAGGTTGAGACCATATGATTAAGTTTTTGAAAACTCAAAGCTGTTGAATGGAGATAGTGATATGGCGAGGACTGGAAAATGTACCCTTTTCCTCACTGTAGTGTGATCTCGTAGTTGGTATATATAATTTGCAGGCAGTGGGGGGGGGGGCACTGGGTCTTGCCCCTCCCTGCAAAAATGTTAAAAAAAGGACTTTTTTTTTTGATGTTCGAGTTTTCGGAAACACAGTCATATGGTCTCTTTGATACTTTTTCGAGTTTCAGAAAGTCGATCATCTGACATAGACCCATCAGAGGGGATGACACTACTAGCATCTTTTTGAAGATTATACATTGTTGTCTCTATAATGAAGAACACAATCCTTGTGTACTAAGATTCTGCTCTAGAAGCACAATCTGAGCAGAGTCTAGGGTGACTTACTCATATTCAAAAGAAAAAAAGGTAAATCCCAGACAAAAGCAATTGACCTATTCCCCCTGCTGGAATTCTTGCAGTATATATATGAAATCAAAAGAAGAACATATTCTAAGAACTGGAACCTCTGATTCTAGAGAATAGGAAATGTCATTATATTCTCCTCATGTAAACCATGCAGATAGGAACCATGGGGATGGAGAGGGGTATATAATCTACAGCCCAGAGAAAAGTCCTTGTTGTCAACTCCTGTCAGCATTTTCTACTGAAAGACAAAGAGAAAAGTCCATTATCATTTGCAATTAGCCCTCAGGAAAGCTTATTCTGCAACAGTCGGTATCTATGACAGTTCATAGACTACCCTGTTGTGAGACTGGAACAGATATGATTTTTTTATGCAGAAAGACTCCCAAATCCTTAAGAGTCTTTCAGTAATAACAGCTGGAAGGTTTGCAAAGACTGCTGAGATAAGGCAGTAGTTTACATAAGGGTAATTAAGCATGTCTTTAACTCTCAGGTGTGCAAAAACTGGAGCCAGATATTTTGTGAAAACAATGGATGCAGAATAAAGGCCAATAAGCAAAGAAAGATGAAGTGACAGCTGGAGTTTTTCCATTTGAAATCTGAAAATCTCTGAGCAAGGGAATGGGATTGTGAAATTTGGTGTCTTGCACATCCAAGGTTAACAAATGCATTCTGCTATAAGAGAGTAGTAGGGTTTGCAATTCCAGCATTAAGATTTTTATTTATTTAGTTTAGTTTAAACTCTTTCAGAACTAGATAATCCAAATCTCCGAAGGCCAGTACTTCCAAAATACAACAGCTCCCCTATGGGGAAACACATTGTTTCTAATTTTCCATTATAGATACTGTAGATATTTTACCTTTTGGTGGGAATTGGAAAGCTTTGTTAGCCATGAAGGAAATTAAATGGCAGATTTTGACTGATGCTACACGATTCCCTGGATTTAATGAATTTATTAGTATTAAGCCGTTTTTAATATTATCATAATGGATGAATCAAGTTTTAATGGTTAACAATTTTAACATATTTTTATGTTTTAGGTTTCATTTATTTAGGTTTAATATAACAAAATAAATAACATTTAGGTAGGAAGTTTTTAATAATTTTTTATATATTTTTGACATATGTTGTTTAAGCTTGATTATAGTAGTGGATGTTTCTTTAAATGACAATTGATTTTTGGCGCCAAAGAGGTTTTTTTTAATGGTTTTGAAACAGTTGTCTATTGTTCTGAGGAAGTCTGTTACAACAGATGAAAGCGCTTAACCCTATATATTTGTATTTCAATAAATAACTTTTGTCCCTGTCCGAGTCATGGATTCTTTTGGACTATCTGTGAGCTGTTGTATTTTGGAAGTACTACTCTTTCAGAACTGTCAGATCCAAAATCAGCCCCTACTGATTTTTGGTACTAAAAAGAAACTTGAGTAAAAGCCTTTTCCCTTTTAGTACACATGAATGACTGTATCTAACAGCTGCGGTACAACTAACAGGATCTCATCGACTGGGAGTATTCAGGAATGGAACTAGAACTGGAAGCATTACAGATGGCCTGTTACCTGAGGGGACTATCTTTGCTGCAGGTCAAGATGCTGCTGGTTTATTAAAAAGCAGGCATATTATACACAGGTTAATAGGTAAGCTGCCATTTTAAGCCTAGACAATTTCCCTTAATGAGAATCAATCTCTGTACCTCATGTTTGTAAGGTAAACACCTCAACCATTATGCCAACTCCTAATTGTCCTTGTTTTTGAAGAATGAAAGGTAGAGTGCAGAGGATAATGAGTGGAGTTATCTCTGGGAAATGCTGACAATATACCTGCCATGCTTATAGGGTCCCTGCTGCTGATGTTGTTTTTGTGGCTAACACCTTTCCACTGCTGATGCTTTACTGCTTTTGCTTAAATCATTGTTTTTATCAGTCTTCTGTTGTAAGGCTGATATTTTTTTGGGCAAAGTTCTTAAAACATTTTGGAATTCATCTTTCTTTTAATAGTCTTTGATTTTCTTTTTCTCTTCCACATTTGTAAGAAATTTCTCAATCTTGATGAGTGGATGGGAAATAGAAAGTTCACCCCGGGATCACTCCAATGGCTCTACTTGATAGAGGCACTGGGAACTAACGTTGGGTGGCACGATGCCAGGGCACTTCTATGGGCTAGGCTTGCAAAAGCTCCAGGGCTATTAGCCTAGTACACACCTATGAACCTAAATGAAGTAACCACAATATCAACCCCACATTTGATTACACACATATTGTCACTATCTGCTATTTCTGCCAATTTGTTGTTTTTTTTTCTCTATGGGAAACATATTCTTGAACAACAACAACTGTGACACAGCCAGCCTAGCTATCTGGAATTTTGTAAATAATTCTAGGTCATTTGTGAATATTAATATGATTCATATGCTTGTCTTACAAATGTAAGAGAACTATATGTTATGTGCATATTAAGCTAGTGGTGCAAAAGTGTGTGTTGAACAGGGTTTGTACAGTACTGAGCTTCAAGGATGTGACCACTGCATACCCTACTGGAAAAGAACAGAAATATATATGAACTATATACCTGTGAAAATGTATGCTTTAATAGTAGAAGCTGGAACATACAGAGTTACCATGCAAAACTTCAAGAAAATAATTTGAAATTGTTTTACAATTGTGTTATCTCTCAATTTCAGTGAAGCAGACACAATGTCTAGAGCTAGAAGTTTTTCTATTCTCTTGGACAGAAGTAATTATTATGTTTAAAATGTAACAGTGTTTAATTGCTTTACAACTTCCAGTTCTGAGCACATCTGAGTGATGTGTATTTTAACACACAGATGTTACTTTCTGTTAGCCTGGAAAATGAAGGCAGGTGACAAAGAGTGATGTCATCCAAGCTGACCCAGCAGTAATGTTTGATATTAATTTAAGAACTCTCTCAGAAAGAGACTTGGCATTTTGCATTTTGTCTTTGACCTGGAAACACCCATCATCATCATCATCATCATATTTGCACTTGCTTGTAAGTAAGACTTAGGGCATAGTACCTCTTTTAGATATAGATAGGAATATAGTAAAGATTACTTTAGATGTTTTCTGTATTTATTTGAGACTGTCCTGCAAAGTTGTTTTAAAATATTTCCTGTGATTTTGAACTCTGTAGTTACTGTGTTGATTGAATATTGCCTTGTTATTTATTATTTATTATTAAATGCATTTAAACCTATCTTTCTGGCTGCTATTTCTGAGACATACTTAAGCTCTTAGAGTACTTGTATATGTATTTGGTGACACTGTACAGGCCACTCAAACAGCTGTGCAAGTCTAGGTCACACTTACCATTTGGATTTATAGTAACATCACACAGAAGGATTGGCCACCCTTTGGAAAGGGCCTTACAGTAGCTGATAAGAAGCTCTGGTGGCAGTTATAACTGCCTTATGGTCTGGTCAGAAGGGGGCATAGCTAGTAAACCTGTGCCAGCCTTTCCCAGGTGTGTGTTTGTGTCTAAATCAAATTTCAATGTGTGTGTTTGTGTCTAAATCAAATTTCAATGTGTGTGTGTGTGTGTGTGTGTGTGTGTGTGTGTGTGTGTGTGTGTGTGTGTGTGTGTATGTGTGTGTGTGTCAGCTACATGGGCAGGGCACGAAGCACTGGTTGGACAGAGACAGAGTTGGAAGTTATTGGCTTGGAACCCTGGCTAACGATGAACTCTGTAGCTGTGCCAGTGGGGAGTCTTACTGGGGATCTGAAGAAAGAGGGAGAGACCAGCCACAGACTGACTGCGATCTTTGTGTGGTCTTAAGGGAAACTGTACTTTACTGTGTGTGTGTGTGTGTACTTGTCATCCTCCCACTGTGCAAGTCCCTCACTATTGCCAGTGGTTAAGACTGAGGCTCCTTGATTACTGGGCCAGTGAATGGGTGTCACAACAAAAAATCAATTTACTTAATAAAATTTTTTGTCCAAGTGCATATCCTTAGTCCTTTGGCCAGTTGTGAAACTCTTTTTATTATGTTCAATGACTGTTAGGCCCCCTCTGGTCTGACTTTTACTCACAAAGCTGTTTTGATTAGTACAAGGCTTTTGTCACTTGCTGCACCACGATAGGCTTTGCACTGCTTTAGCTTAGTTTTGCTACTTTCAGGAATTTTGATGACTGTTGTACACAAGACCAGGGTTGTTTACAGTTGTATATTTGTATACATTGTTATATAACATTATTAAAAACAGAATCAGAGCTGCAATTATTGTCTTTATTACATATTTATATACAATGGAGCTCCAAGGCAGAATATACACACACATATAAATCCTGTACAATCCATATCAACACAAATTCAGTGGATATTTAACAGAAACAATGCACCATTTTTAAATGTCTTCTGAAGTGATTTTTTGATCATTTATGATGCCTTGTTTACACAGATCAAACACCTTTGAAATGAGTCCAACACTGTAGTACTTCACTAGTGAACCAAGTCTGAACCCTGTGACCTGAAGGTGTACAGGGAACAAACTGGAAGATAACCAACTGAGCAGATGAACACTGAATCAGTCTAGGTACAGAGTTTCTATGCCCTTTTACTACTACCCCCTCCACAACAATGCACAGTATTTTCAAATTATTAACTTTGTTTTGCTCTACAAAGCATAGGCCATGTTACATCAGCACACCACTTTTCTATAAATGGAAGAATGGCAACCGAATACTCAGAGATACGTATTTGCTTCAATACAGCTTAGCTACATGCTAACATAAAGCTATCTGCTGATTAAAATACAGTCAAGCCAGAATAAAGCTATAAATTCTGACACCAAAAAGATAAGAGCAGACACAAGGGATGTGTTGAAGTCATGCACTTCTGCAAATACAATATGCAGCAGGATGAGTAAGTCAGAGTTTACACTTCATACCGTGTTCTAGCCATGACATTGTTCTTCTTGGGTTGCTGATTGACAGGACTGCCCACATTTCCATTCTTTAGAGATCCTTTTCTAGCCAGTTCTCGCTGCTTCTCTGCAAAAATAAAGAGAATGAAACACACAATGATGTATTTATTCCACAGAGAACAAATTCGGTGAGCACAGCTATCTAGCATCAATTGCTAAATAAGACTTTTTCAACATGAGTAACAGTTTTTGCATTTACTACTATCTGTATTGCTAGTAATCTGTCAAAAAGAGAACAGACTTCAATCTTTTTACTCTGCATTGGGAATGCAGTTTTATAGTAAGTGTAATGCACAATGCAAAGCAGTTCAAGTTTAAAGGGAAAGAGGTAATATTATATAATTCCCATGAACAGATTTCCCATGAAACTCTACACACACACACACACACACACACACACACACACACACACACACACACACACACACACACACACATCCACATCCTCTAAGCTTTTTTGTTGTTCCAGTGAGCATGCTACACTGGAAAACTGTGTTGCAGACATGTGCAATACCATACTGCATATGAATGCAACATATTCAGGTTTTATGTAACTTTCTATTCTCTATATGAAATAACAGCTCCAAGGCAGATGCCTGCAAACAAGCCAAAAATAAAAACATACATTTTACCATGAGTATATAAACATTACATTTTTACTTGCAAAACATAAATGATGATTGGAAAACAATATTATTTCTTATATCTAGAAAAGATTTACATATACAAATAGGGACAGTTTCATAACTTCAGTTTCCTGTTGTGTAATCTGATTTATTTTGCGCTATACTTAGCCGGGTTATCTTAATATAGAAGTAAACACATATGTTTTGGGCACTGTCTCTCTTATGTATTCCATCTGGAGAACACTCTCATACAAATGGGGTATCATCCACATTACTGCATAACATTTTCTGTCCAGTTTCTACAACATAGTGTATTAGCCCACTAGGCCACCCATCTCTCTAAAAGCTTTACTTGTATCAAGATTATATCATCTCAGCTGGGACTCGAACCCACAATCCCTGGCTTAAGAGACCAATGCCTTATTCATTAGGCCACTGGGGCTTCCTCACTTACAGAGCAGGTAAGGCATACATTTGCAGCCACGGAGATCTGCCTAGTAATACTGAGTGGAAGCTACCGTAATCAGCTAATAAGGTGATGCCAGAGAATCAGGAAGATAAGGCCAGAAGTGACTAACCTTTTAATTAGTAATGTCCCTCAGAAGACAGCTTTCCATAAAAGTCTATTTCACTGGATAATGTATATGACTATGCATGTGTGCGATTTGTAGGACCGCATGTAACCTTATTTTCCTTCTGATATAAACCTGTTGTGGAAAAACTGGCTAGCAGCAATTGGCAACTTGCTTGTGTCACGATTTTCCTGTGATTGCAAGCATCTCGGTCTATGTTGGTAATCTAAAACTGGACAGCCTGTGTAGAGCATACAATGCTCCAGGGGAAAATGTACAAATCTGCAAGTAGACAGCCATATGCTATCACCACTAAAAGAGAATGAATGCATTCTTGCATGCTACATAATAATGTCAGAATGATATTGAGGAATATAACTATGTGTTTCATGTAATGATTTAAACCACAAGTGCTTTCAGGTAAACAAATGATCACATTTATGATTAAATACTGCTGTAAATCAAATACAACACAAATGGCTTGATTTCACAAATTCACGGTCTCATAACTACGTGATCTACAGTTATCTGACTTTACTATTCATGTAAGAAACAGTACAGCAAGGTTAGATTTTTACACATACAAGACAGATTACACTGTCTTATCTACAAGGAAGAAAATGGAATTCAACATAAAGTACCACTACTGAATTTGAACTGTAACACTTGTGTTATTGTATAAAAAGATCGTTTTCCTGGCAGCCAGCATGAATGTAATTAATGAAGGGGTGAGGAGTAAAGGAAAAAAATTGTGTTTCTGAATAAGATGGGCAAAAATGTTATATAGAAATACAAGTCAGTTTTTGCTTCTGATGTACTGAGGATATCTGTGCTTAGAAAACAAAATCAACAAAACCTTAATGTTCATTTACCCCAACACAACCTAGTAATACCAGGAATATAATAGCTGGACTCACTTCTATAATCAAATGCAAACTTTTCTATAAATATCAGACATACTGTCCATTAACATCTCCATTCACTACTGACATTTTTGGCATATCAGATAATTTTCAATAAACAAATCTGCAGATTCTTACTTCTTAACATATAGTTAGATATGAACATCTTCCTATAATATATTTAATAACGTGAGTACATATATAGCAAGTCAGCAAATTACATAACTTTGCTGAAGACAATAAATATAGCATATAGCAAAGGAGGAATCACAAGAGGGGACCTACACAGATCACTGCTATATATAGCATAGGTATGGGCTACTAGTTACTTTACTTAAAGTGCTCATCAAACACATATCTGTTGTAACGGTATTACCATTTTAATGAAGACAATGTTCTGCAGGAGTGCTCTTAATAAAGTAACTATGCAACTGCTTAATGACACAATCATATATAATATTCACTTGCAGGTGATTAACTACAACATACCAAAACCTGAAGAAAAGGCTGGCACATGTACAAGGTACGTTTCACCACTGGCACCTATATGACTTATCTGCATATTCAGTTACCTTCAGTGGTGGTAATACAGGATATGGTCTAATGATCTCTTATGCTTACTATGTTCCCTGGCTGCAGATGTATCACTGCTTAGATCAGCTCCACTAAACAAGACAGAATATGTAGTGAAGTCCTCGTCTGAGGCATCAAGTCCTGAAAAGTCCAGTTCAACAGCTCCAGTGGGAGATGGAGAAAGCTCTGAAGCCCCCTGATAACAAGGGCCTGGCTCAGACAGTTGAAGCTGTGCTAGTGAAGGTACTGATGAATGCCTTGCAGGGACCCACTGGGACAAACAGCAGCACAAGTGGATAAAGATAACCTTTGCTACTGGAGGTCAGTTGTCAATATCCTGTTCCGTCCTCCATGATCTGGGTCCTTACTCTCTTATGTATGCACCTGCAATGTGTGTATTCTCATCCTCTAAACACTGCTTGTGTACCATCACTCTACACAAGTCCACAAATGTGATGACCTCTTCATGTGTGCACTTTGCAACCCTTGTCTGTCTTTATTGAGTACACCCTACCTAACTTATGTGGCATCTAGTACCCATATCTCTGGTGCTTGTCTCTCTTATTCCATTACATTAGCATCTCTCTATTTAAATATGCAGTCTAGCCCATCACAAAAGAACAGCTATCTGCACATTCCATAACTAGGCACAATGTTTCATCACCTTACTTTGTGTCTAGTCTCTCAGTTTCTTCATACATCCCATTTAACCTTGCCCTATTATTCCCAGATTCTCCCTCTCTTGGTTACTGGCATTGTGGAATATACTCTGGCCATACTCCCACACCATTTAGTGCATCAAGCAATCTACAATGTCAGTGGGTACTGGTGGTTACTATTGGTTTAAATCTTATGCCTTTTCTACATTATATATCGTTGTCTCAATTGTGAGAATATCTTAGCAGTTTGGTATATTCGGATCTACATATTCCCAATTTGGAATGTGAAAAAAAATTGTGGCCATGAAATACCACAGTTGTCACATCCTAAATGATCAGTGGTCCACAGCCTGCCAGGTCAGTACGCACTGCATGTGTCTAGGCACACAATACTGAATACTGCCTACGGAAGATAACAATGACATTATGTAGTACAAATTATTTGTACTGGAAAATGACCATCTGTCTTCTGGTTGAGCAGTCATTCACTAACGTGTAGGTTTACACACAAACTACCCATAATGTGACATTTTAGCAATATTGTAGGCTCTGTGACCCTACATTACATATGTATATTAAATATGTACACTGTAGGTATGGCTTGTACAGTTTATCCTCTCCTGACCTTGAGTGATCTGAAGATACTTGCCAGCCTCAGTGTGCAGTTCTAGTTACATTTATTCAGCAATGTCATGTCACACTTGTTTACATATCACTTCACAAGACTGTTACTGGATCATACCTTCTGTTGCATGCTAAATGTAAATACACCCTCCATTCTTGGAAAGCGCTGTCTTGTTGGGATAAAAAATTGCATGACCTTTCTGCAATTTGATATTCAAAGTTGCATGTACGGTGTCCTGTATAAAAATGTAACCTGTAGACAACAACACATTTATTTTTAGAACACTTGCAGACATGTAATCTATAATTCCAGTGCACGGTACAAACATTTTGATATGAAGAGCACTGTGATGTCTACTTCCCTCATCATTATCAGCATGCCTTGCATGCTCCCAACTGCACTATTCTGTACGAGAAGGATCTGCATGATCATTCCTTGGAGATATTTCACACACACATGAGCGCACGCACACACACAGACACACACGCATGCACACTATTCTGCACATGCATGGCTTGGTTAGTTTCTTTGCCAAGTGAATAGCAGCCACTCTTTCTAGACCTGTGAGACCTATCCTGCTACATTCTTTGATTAGTAGCCTATGAGTAATGCTGAGATTACCTATGTAATGTACTGATAACTGATGTATGCCCCACACCACCTTTCATGCTATTTAGGGTACTACAGTACAGTTGTGTACACATACTATAAATGTAGAGTTTTGAGTGTATTCACTGTTGCAGTCATCACATTTGGGTCATCCCTGCCAGGGTAGCCCTTGGCCAGCCCAAATACCAGAGGCTTAGTATTTCTGCATTGGTTGCTGTCACTTCAAGACTGACGTCAGGTCGTCAGTAGTATAAAGTAAGGCAGCTGATGCCATTGCATCAGTTTTTCTTTCCCTGTCAGGAGCCCCAAGTGGGAGCCAGGTTCTGATGGAAGAACCCCACCAGTAGAAAGTAAACACCAAAATGTTCCTTGTAAGGAGAGAGAAGAAAGAAGAGGGGGGATGGAGGGAGGGAGGGAAACCAGGACTGCAACAGTGAATACACTCGAACATCTACATTTATGCTAAGTGTACACAACTGTACTATGTTCTTCGTGTTTCACTGTTGCAGTCATCACATTTGGGTTGATTCCCAAAGCTGAGGAAAAGGGTGGAGGCAGTCAAGTAGACCAAGGGCTGGCTAGGATGCACTGCAAGACTGCAGAGGCAAACCCTGCCCTGGATTTTGTGAAGATAGGCAGGTGGTAATGTTTGGTGAAAGTGTGAACAGATGTCTAGGTGGCAGCCCCCAAGATGTCCCTGGTGAGGACTTCTCTGAGGAAAGCTGCAGAGGTGGAAGCTGCTCTGGTGGAGTGAGACCAGACCCACTTAGGGGGAGGCTTTCCATGCTGCTTGTAGCAGAAATGGATGCAGTGTGCTATCCATTTGGCAATTGTTTGTTTGGAGATGGCTATGCCCTCTGACCCTGCAGCAAAGCTAACCAGCAATTGATCAGACTTTCTGAAGGATTTAGTCCTGTCTAGATAGAATCTTGAGTTGTCAGTGCATATCTAGAGAGGGCAGGATCCTTTTCTCTTGTTCAGCGGGTTAGGGAAAAAGGTGGGCAAATGAATGGATTGGTTGAGTGCCACTCTGGACACCACTTTGGGCATGAAGGATGGGTTAGTCCTGAGGGAAACCCTGTCAGCATGGAAGATGATGAAGGGCCCTACAGCCATGAATGCTTGTAGCTCGGAGACCCTTCTGGCTGAAGTGATGGCCAGAAGGAAAGCTGTCTTCCAGGAGAGAAATTTTAGCTCTGCTGAAGATGCTGGTTCGAAGGGGGGCAGGGTGAGCTTTTCCAACACAAAGTTAAGGTCCCAATTTGGGGTTGGTGCTCTTCTGGGTGGCTTCAAGTTGCTAGCTCCTCTTAGGAATTGCTTGATCAGAGGGTGTGAGACAAAAAGGCTGCTCAGTGTGGAAATGAGCAGAGATAGCAGAGGCATGAATTTTAATAGAGGAAAAAAAGAAACCACTGTGTAGCAGGTCAGCTAAGTAATTCAAAATGAGAGGGAGGGAAGGCTGTGCCATATCGGCTCCCTTAGCCTGAATCCAGGTGCAGAACCTTTTCCATTTGTCAGCATAAGACTTTCTAGTGCTAGGGCATCTGGCCTCATGTATAACATCTAGAACCTGTTTACTGAGGTTGGCAGATTGATCGGTGGTTAGGGAATAAGCCAAGCTGCCAAACTGAGGGTCTACAATTGGGGATACATGAATTCTCCTTCCCTCTGGGTCAGGAGGGTTGGGGTCTGAGTGAGATGCCATGGTGGCAGTAGGGACAGGCTGCACAGCAGTGGGTACCAGTCCTGGCGAGGCCAGTCTGGAGCAATAAGAATTGTCCTTTGTTTTTCCTCCCTTATTTTGAGCAGTACCCTGGGGATGAGGGGTAGTGGAGGAAAGGCATAGGCTGATAGACTAACCCAGAGGAAGGACAGGGCACCCACTTTTCAAGCCATGCAGTGATGCTCCCTGGTGCAGAACATGCTGAGCTGATGGTTGGTGTGGGAGGCAAAGAGGTCGACCTTTGTGGTGCCCCATTTCTGAGTTATTAGGGTGAAGGTTCTTTTGTCTAGCTGCCACTTGTGTGGGTCCAGAAGATTTCTCCTTAAGTGGTCTGCCAGAGAGTTTAGAGAACCTGGCAGGAATTGTGGTAACAGGTGGAGTTGCATGGCAGAGGCTGTGTGCCAAAGGGTCATGGCCAGCTTGCATAGATGCTAGGAGTGAGTCCCTCCCTGCTTGTTGATATATCACATCACAGTGGTGTTGTCTGTTTTGATCAGGAGAGCCCCTGGGGAGGGAAGGGGCATGAAAGCTGTCAAGGTGTGCTGGACAGCTATCATCTCTTTTTGGTTGATGTGCAGATGGATTTGCTGCAGGCTCCATTGGCCCTGTATGCACCTGCCGTCCAGGTGTGCACCCCAGGTACAGTCTGATGCATCTGTGGTGAGGGTCTGGGTGGCAGTGGGTGGTGAAAAAGGTAGTCTCTTATTGTGGGAGCATTCTGCTTCCCACCAAAGAATTTTTTTTCTGAGGCAAGGTATCACGGTATAAGAGTTTCCAGGTCTTGAGAGTGTTGACACCAAAGGCGTTTTAGGTACCATTGAAGTTTCCTCAGATGCAGCCTGTGGAATGAGTAGAATACAAGATGCCATGAACCCCAAAGCTTGCAGGATTTTCATTGCAGATAACTGGGGTCTGTTGGCTAGTTGAGAGAAGTAGGCTGTCAGATAAGTTTGCTTCTCTGGTGTAAGGAATGCCATCTGGGATGCTGTGTCCAGGCTTGCTTCCAGGAATATAATCCTTTCCCTAGGGAGGTCAGTAGGGACTTTACAAAGGCCAGGTGCTTGAGCAGCTTTTCCTGGCTGTCTGCCTGAATTAGGCAGTCGTCTAAGTATGGGTAAATCTGGATATTCCTTTGTCTGCAAAAGGCCAGACATTTTGTGAAAACTATGGAAGCAGTAGATAAGCCAAAGGGAAGTACAGAGAACTGAAAGTGCAGAGATCCTGCCCTGAAACATACACATTTCTTGCATGATTCCCTGATAGGAATGTGGAGGTAGGCCTCTTTTAGGTCTAGGGTGGCTAGCCAAGCATCCTTGGAGATCATGGGTAGCAGCTGCTGGAGGGTGAGCATTTTGAATTTTGGTATCACCAGGAAGGTGTTTAGAATGGATAATCAAGGATGAGGTGCCAGGTGCCCTCTTTTCTGGGTAACAGAAAAAGTCTGGAGTAGAAACCTTGACCTTTCTGTTCTGCAGGAACATGCTCTACTGCCCTCATAGGGAGCAGGGAAAGGACATGTTTTGCGCCTCTGCCCACTGGTTTGGAGGTGGATCTGGGAACCCTTCTGGAGTTGGAAGGGTGTTGAAAGAAAATTTGTATCCCTGGATGTTGAGGACCCAGCGGTCATTGGTAATGGTGGCCCAGGTGCTGGCGTGAAAGGAGAGTTTTCCTCCTAGGAGGTAAGTGAAGGTGGGCAGAGGGAGGGAGTGGGGGAGGAGAGTCATTGTGAGTTCTTACCATGAGGGGGTGGCTTAGAACTTTTTGTTTTTGAAGTTGAGGAAGTCCACTGTTTAGATCTATGCATTCCCCATAGCTGCTGTCTGGGGGGGGGGGGGGTCTGGGCTGAACTGACCTGGTGGGAGGAGGAAAGGACCAGTGCTTGAAGTGGCCATGCCTGCTGAACCTGGGTGGCTAGACCTGTAAGAAATCGTTAAATGTTTGCATATATTTAGCTTTTTCTTCCATCTTTTAAGACCTCTTCTGCCTTAGTGCCAAATAAGTTGTCTTTGTGCAAGAGTGCATCCAACAATTTAGATTTAACATAGTCTGGCAAGGACTGTTCCTTAAGCCATGCATGCCTTCTAAAGACTGAACCAGTGACTGCTGCCCTGCAAGAAGCTTATAGGGCATCAAAACCACAGTGCAAGGTGTGTTTAGTTACGTGACTTGCAGAATGCATTAACTCTTGTAACTCTTTAGATTCTGTACAAGCAGGAAAGGAAGACACTTTTTGTTTGAGGAGTTCCAGGGTATGTTGCTGAACTTTTAGCATACTGAACTGGCAATTTAGTGCTCTGATAGCAAGAGCAGCAGAGGTGTACACTTTTTTATCCCATCTGTCTAGTGCTCGGGAATCCCTATCTGAGGGGGGTGGGATTCTTAGCAGAGGTTGCTTTAATTCCTTTAGGGCCTTGAGAAATTACCTCAGGGTCAGCAGTAAGATTTTTAAAAATAAATTTGTGAGAGCCAGGGACTCTGTAATACCTGTCTGGTTTTCTGGGTGCAGGAGGGAGGGTGTCAGGAGTCAAACTGGATTCCAGGAAAACATCCTCTACAACATCCAGGACTGGGGGAATGGACAGGGGTCTGTGCTGTGGAAGATCTAAGAATTCCCCGAGTCTCATTTTAGACTGCGGGTAGTCCTGATATTCCCACTGGAAATGCTCACTTAAGGTATTAAGGGTTTCCCCAAAGGAAAAGTCCTTGGGGGAGAGGCTGAAGGAATGGAGTCCTCTGCATCAGAGTCCTCATAAGCAGAGAGGGGTTGCATGTCTTCATATTCAGATGCATCAGAGTCAACAGGCTCTTGTTCAGAATAAAACTACTGGGGACAGATCCCTTTTTCTTTTAGAAGGGGTAGCTTGGCTTCCCCTAATCAGCATGATAAGGTCTTCCACCATTTTAAGTATTTGAGACTGAGGCAAGGAAGCAGGTGCCTGAGATTGGATCATCAGTTTCTTGGGTGTGGTTCGTACCCTGGGCCTTAGAAACTAGGCATTTTTCTAAAGAACGGTAGACGCGAAAGAAGTCATCAGTTTTTTTTTGAGAATTGGTAGTGTGAAGTACTTCCTTGGAAGTCAATGCCTGCTCAGTGGCTCCAGACCCATCCAAGGGAGAGACAACCACAGGATCCTTAGTTGAAGAAGAGTTTTGCGGCATACCAGACTCCGAAAGGGTCTCAGTAGTGGCCTGTGAATCCATAGAAATGGGCATCAGGGGCTGCAAAAGTGCCTCACTGAGGACCGGAGAACTGACGACTAGCTTAACGGAAGCGTCGTCGGTAGATTTGGACCTGTACGATCTGTCTCTCTGTCTTTATCTTTATGTTTTTTTCAGAAGATCTGCTGTCGGATGGCTTACTGAAGCCATACCGGAATTTGAGGACTGTAAGCAAAAATATCTAGCTACAATAAGGGCCCAACGGTGTATAGTTCTGGCATTGAACAAAGTAAAAAAGCGACAGCGTGGGACATCATGGCCTGGGCCTAAACAAGTGAAGCAGTAAGAATGGAAGTCTCGGTGTGGTATTTGCTTTCCACAGGCGAGATAATTGTTACCTTTTTCTGACATCGGGTAGTGCAAGAAAAAAGGATCCCCAATGGGGTACTTAGCTTTAGAAGACTTCGGGAGACGAAACTCAGCGGACGATCGGCACTCGTGCGAACTGCTTCTGCTTCGGGCTCCGCGGCAAGAAGGGCTGATGTAATGGTGTCGGCTGCCTTACTTTATACTACTGACGACCTGACATCAGTCCTGAAGCGACAGCAACCGACGCAGAAATACTAAGCCTCTGGTATGCCAAGGGCTACCCTGGCAGGGATAACCCAAGTGTGATAACTGCAACAGTGAAACATGAAGGACATATACATGGCCCTATGACTTTCTGTGAGAAGGATCTCATCCACTGATTACTCCTGTCCTCATTGCACTGCAGTTCTACTGAATCTCTTTCCCATCCAGTAAACTCTTGTGGTGCTGTGAGGCTCATTCCCTAATTCTGTACATTTGAGTTCTCTTGCAGGATTAGTTATGAGATACACCCATGTAATATTTGTTTTAAATGGCCCATGATGCCCACTGAAGTGTCTGCCTTCACACTGACCATGGAAGTCTCTGCATTCATATTGCTGGAAGCTGTGCAGCCTCTGATGTGTAACCTGCTCTCCCCATCAAGAGCACTGTAACCCAGTCCTCAGCCTTGCTGTGCACTCAGCAGAGGGCTGTTGAGTGTACATACTCCATTGCTCTTATTTCAGAGCCTTACTGACACCAAGTTGGCAGGGACCCTGACTTTCCATTTTTCAGGAAAACAAATACCAGTAAATCCCAAATTTGGGCTGAGTATTGGAAAAATTGAATCTGGCATTTTACAAATGCACAAAGCACACAGCAGTATCGAAACACCAACACCATTCCAGGTATCAGTGAAGGCAGTCTCTCCTTCAAAATCTTCTGTTCAAAAGAATAAGAAACGTATTGTCCACCAATAAGGTACACGAAGCAGGCTTCCATGAAAAACTTTTTTATTCAGAAACACAGGTAAAGATACTTTAAATCAAAAAGGTAAAAAACAGGCAGATTTAGTGCTTTCATTTCCAACCAGGAGACTTCATCAGAATCATCTGCCACAGTGTTCAAACACTAATTATAATAGCAATTTCAACTTCATTGGTCAACCAATTAATCCAATTGATTCAAAAATACATTAACTCTTCGATGTCTGTATATAAGTCTAAACATATAACCTACTGTTAGAATGCTATTAGAATATCCTATAAGTGCTAATGTATATATACTAATACAATATTAATGCATATATACCTACCTATAAATAAAATATGTTGTAAATATATTCTAAGTTCCATATGTACAAACCAAATAAATTCAAAAATCCATTCCAAAAAATACATTCTTCATTAATGCAGATCAATGAACACAACTGTATGAAAAACCTATCAGTGTGATATAATATAGTATAAAAATATATGAGCTATAGAAAATAAAAAGTATGTAAATATGCATATAATATATATATATATATATATATATATATATATATATACATATATATAGAAATATATATATATATATATATGTATATATATATATATATATATATATATATATATATATGTATGGTGTTTATTTCAGTTAATAATTAGGAAAGGCATAAAAAGTGGACTGGGGTATCAACTAATTCACTGAGGGAAAAAAATACAATAGCTCCACCTACTAGGCTTGATGCAATATTACCCAAATTCATGAGAGATTGTATTACATAAAATAAGTTAAAAATATATATAATATAAAATGTATAAATAGAATGTTAAAATGTAAATATAAATATAAATAATAAATATTAAATAGGTGAGAATATAATTGATTTGTATTAAATATAAAAAGTGGTCTAGTGTTGGTTACAAAGTAGTTTATGTACAAGTACCATTATGGTGTCTTGTGTTTGTTATTCTGATTTATTTATCACATCTTTTTGGGTTAGATGAGAGTAATTTTAGAGCAGAGGTGATGGAGGCATGATCATTCAGGCCAGGACTATTACATGCATCCAGTCTCAGTTGCCAAATCATTTCTCTAAACTCTAATCGAGTCTCCCAGTTAACTCCTCTCTCATCATGACCAACCTCCTCTAACACCCAAAATTTGTAATCTGCATCCTTACATGTCAGAAAATGCCTGTATAGGGCATTATTTTCATTCTTTTTGTTAATGTCATGTATATGTTCATATATACGTAATCTAAGGTTACGTTCAGTTTTTCCAACATAGTATGCCCGACAGACCTTACAATACGCCAGGTATACTACTCCCTTTGTATAGCAACTGGAATATGTTTTGCCCTTGATTTTATAACTAATACTGGGTATGTCTAAATAGAGCTGTAGTGGTGGTGCTGCGGTAGCGTCGTCGCCTCACAGTAAGACGCTGTCCGGTTCGATTCTCAGCTAGAGTGTCTTCTGCGTGGAGACATGCGTGAATGGGAGTACCTTCGTTGAAGGTTGTGCATCAGGGCTGGCAACTTGGCATGTAAAAATCTATCTGCCAATCATTAGTGGACTGGAGTTCCACTGTGGCGAACCCTAACCGAGAAAAGCCGAAAGACACAACAACAACAACAACTGGGTATATCTAAATCTTTTGTTCCAGCTATAAACGGACATTGGGAACACCTCCCACATTTAAAAGTTCCAAGTTTTGGACATGTCCCACCTCTCCATTTATCCTGTTTCTTCTCTAATATGTTTTTTAAATTTAAATTGCTTTTAAAACTATACCTCAATGGTCTTTAGAACACTTCCACTTTAGTGGGCATCCTGCTAAACAAACCTCAAACATCATTAATGCATTTCTTAATCCACTCTATTTCTGTATAATAGGTTAATGTGAAATAAGAGAGTTGTTTTGTAATTTGTTGTATATTATCCATGATCTTCTCATTTCCAATAACCTCACCACTAGTCAATAAGGGTAAATAAGTTGTTCCCCATCCTTGCACCACACCTCTTTTAATAGAATTAATCAGTTCATCAGGATACCCCCTCTCACTGAACATTTTATGTACAATACCTATTTCGTTTATGAAGTCCATTTTGTCTGATGTCATTCTTGCTATTCTAAGCATCTGTCCTTTAATAATATTCTTTTTAAGATTATGTGGATGGTCACTCTCATAATATAAATATGAGTTAGACTAGCATTCCTTCCTGTATATACCAGATCGGTATCCTTTGTTTACATAGTCTTTCTGTAACTTCACATCCAAGTAGTGTGTTTCGTCTACACCAACTTCATATGTAAATTCAAAAAGCTTGTACTGTGATTTAAATAGTTAATAAAATCTGGTATTAATTCATTAGTCCCTTCCCACAGGATAAAAATATCATCCAAAAAATGGTAGTAGCCCATTATATATTGATGAAATGTGGATTTAAATACAAATTATTGTTCCCAGTATAACATTATAATATTAGCATATACAGGGGCACAAGCCGAACCCATAGCCATCCCATTTGTTTGGTGATATAGGTCCCACTGAAAATAGATATAATTATACCTCAATATCAGTCCCATGTTTTCTAACACCAATTTAAACTCATCTGGGGTTAAAAAATCAAATTCCTCAAGCATTTTTTCAAACCATGTTAAACCTTCCATGTGGGGTATTACCAAAAATAAGTCCTTAACATCTATAGTAAGAAAAATAATGTTATCTTTAAAGGGACTAGTACCAATTTTATTCAAAAAATCCCATGAGTCCACCAAAATGTGTGGGTATCTCGAATAAAATTTCTTCAATTTTGCATCCACATATATAGCCAGCGGTTGGATTTTTGATCCTTGTGAAGTGACTACAGGTCTAAGGGATGGGTTATCGACTCCCTTATGTATCTTGGGAATACCAAAGATAGCTGGAATTACTGGCTTATTTACCTTTAAGAAATTATACAAATGTATGTCAATCAGTCCTTGTAACAGATTGTCCTCTAGTATCAGGTCAATTCTTTTATAAGAGATGTTTAATTCATTCCTTGATACAATAACATATCTGTTATCCATATTAAGTATATCCAGCATCTTATTGGTATACTCCCATTGATCCATTAACACTACCCCTCCCCCTTTGTCTGGTTTTATCACCCGGATCTTATCATTCTCACTTAATTCCTTGAGTAATTTTTTCTCATTAGGTGTTAAATTGGAATTGATTTCCTTTGTTTTTCCATACTCTCTCCTAATCATACTTGTAACACAAATCTCAAAATTATGAATATCCTAGTGTAAAGGGACCCAGGGATACAAACACTTATAAAACACAGTATAACAATGTTAATAACTATTTTCAAGGATATGAGAATGGTACTAAAGGAATGGGTAGCCCTTTAGGGGAAGGATCGAGGAGGTCCGAGAGAATTCGGAACCTAGTACAGCAACCCCCCGTATGCGGAGGTGACGGGGAATTATTATGTGCAACAGCAAGGGAAGAGGGGATAAAGTAGATACATTTTGGTTTACTGGAATAAATCTTAACACAAGATAATACAGAGAGATTAGATGGTTATGGGAAAAAAACTGACTATAATCCAGATGAGGGAGATGATGCAATACTAAATGAGAAGAAGGTAGTAGTTTACATACAAAATAACTTTAATATTTACAACTACACAGACGTTATAGTTGACCATAACTATTTTAAGTTATTTTTAAAAAGTTTTACATTTGTGCCATCAAAAAAGCCAAATATAGAAGATATAGTGCTTGATATAAAATTATTTACTAGGAAATTAAATTTGGCACGCATTTAAGGCAGGTTTACACCCTACCCAGACCAATACACTTACAAGGAGAAGTATTTTTAACCCCCTTTACACCAGGATATTCAGAATTTTGAGATGTGTGTTACAAGTATGATTAGAAGAGAGTATGGAAAACAAAAGAAATCAATTCCAACTTAACACCTAATGACAGAAAAGTAAAGATCAAAGTAAAAAATGAACAGCAAACAAGAAACAAGCTCAAGATAAATTGCTTGAAGGATTACTGCATAGGTTATGGACCACACAAGATAGATTGGCATTCTGTTTAGTTTACAGGTAAAGCCTGCAACGATGACTGTAAGTCTCCAACAAAGGTAATGAGCTTCTTAAAATACTGTAATCCTGTCCTTTTATTACAAATACTGTCATATGCATTTCAATACCCAAGGCTTATACGTTATCTAGCTATGTAAGTATTCTCTGCCTGGCAAAAATAGAAAGGCTTTCAGTGTTGGCAATTCTTTAACAGTATGCTTATTAAAGCTTACTTGCATCTTACAATCTCAGATAAGCTTACCTGATGGTCATTAAAGCATTGCTACTTACACAGAGAGCAACAAGCACTTTCTGAATAATAATAAGCATACATCAACAGGATAAAAATATGACAGAAATCAGAACATTCTGCAAAATCAAGGACAGATGAAAAGCCACTGTAGTACTTGTGTCTACCTCAGATGGGGAAATACTCTGCACATTTACACTACATAACTGCTACTTGTCTTGCTTGGACACATCCAGAGTCACTACATGGGGGAGTGGGGTGCAACAAGTATGTCACAATTTGAAATGTCTCTGGCTGACTGTGATGGCCCTGACACATTTGTTATACCTCTCAACCTCAGAGCAATAAATCTGGACAAAGCCATACACAGAAGTGGGACAAAGGCCCCCAAAATAAGGAAAATCTTTAAATATTGCTCTTATAAACTTAGAAAAATGATAGATTAGTAGGTCTTGCATCAATTTTCTGAAGGGTATGAAATCTGAAACTCAAATGTCTGTCATTATTTTCTAACTTCAGTCTTTAATGATTTGTCACTAATTTGCCAAAAAAACACAATTTTATGAAAAACGGAGCAAAAATGTGATGCAAAATTATAAAATAACTACACAATACAGCTGGGAACTTGCCAAAGAAGGGACACTTTTTTAATATTAGCACTGCTAACTTGAGCAGCTGACAAAAGAATCTACATGTATTTCTGAAATAAAAGTAATCTATAACTGATTATTACAGTTATTTATTAATTGTAAACCCTCCACATTTTTTCCAAAATTGTCATTTTGCAGAGGGATTTTTACGGTAAGAGCAACATTTTGAGCCAAAATCAGGGACAGGTGAGAGGTTGGATATGCCTAAATCTATAAAGCAATTTATTTGCATGTACCTCTCAACCTGTTAATGCAGGAAATCTAGACAAGGCCAAATATATTGGGGGAACATATAAACAGTACTAAAAATTGCTCTTGTATAAACTGAGACAGTTGATAGAATAACAGGTCTTGCTTTAGCATGCATTTTTCTGAATGTTATGAAGTCTGAAACTCAGTGTCTGTCATTATTTAGTGACTTCATTCCTAAATGATTTGCCAGAAAACCACAAATTTTATGAGGAACAAACCAAAAATAAGAAGCAAAAATCTGGACAGTTGAGTGGTATAGTTCAGCCGGGGCTGTCTTTGAGTTTGCTGCCCTTCCCCCCTCACAAAATCATGGTCAAATGGAGCCTCCCCCCTGCAGCCATTCCAGTGAACCATTACTTGGCTATTTCACCCTATTTACCATAAACACTAATGTGCATAATGCTTTACTTCTGCAATGATTTGGACTTCATTTGAAAGTTTTATTTTGCATTTTACAGCGCAAACACTAATATATATTTGCTAAACAAAGCAACGCAGTTTCACAATGAAAACAGATTTAGCATTAAAACTTCTCTGTCCTTAAAACTCACATTTATTGAAACAGCACTGAAACCCACATTCAAAGAAAATACATTTTGCCAGTGGCAGATAAAGATTAACTTTGGGTTTGGGCTGTTTTCAAATCACAGGCTCCTTGCACACATGCTCTTTCATACCTTCCTTATTGTATTAAATTATATTCCTTGTACAATACAGTACAGTTTTAGAGGGTGTTTTAAATTTATTGTTTTGAACATTTTTCCAGTAAACAATAAAACAAAATGCATGCACCAATAATGACAAAACTGCCCAATTCAGAACATTGCCATCATAAGTCTACTCAAACTTCTACAGTCCACCAGTATCAGTAAATATGTACAATCTCTGAAGAAGTAAAAGTCATCTAAATAATTCCACATTAAAAAGATATGTAACTAATGAAGAGATTGCTGCTAGCAAACAACTTTATATTTCATTGTTTCATCTATAAATAAAGCGCCTGTTGCCCTTGAGGAATAAATTGCCTATGCTGCACTAAAAAAATGATAAGCTAGTAATATTGCAATAGGGAATGGATGGCAAACTGATAACAGGTTCATAGTTACTAGGTGTCTCACCAAAAAGGAGTGCAACATCCACTTTCTTTGCAACACAGTACAGTATCAGCAATGCATCTACCTACTGTGGGAGTAGAACCCACATCCTTCTGCATCAAAAGCAAGTACACTACCTGTTACGCTATTAACAATGGAGGCAAGACTCAGCATAAGCAGCACTAAATTTTTGCTCCCCTGCAGCTCTCAGCTCCTTATAAAATCTACTCAACACTCAGCTGTATCTCTGAATTTTGCAGCACAAGAAATCTGGAAAAAGCCAAAATGTATGGGGGGGGGGGGCAAAAGGCCAAAAACCAGGGACACATTTTAAACATTGCTTGTATAATGTTGGAAAGTTGCTAGAATAAAATGATGTGTTACCACCATACATTTCACTGCCAAGTCTTAAACCCAGGACCCTGCGCAAAACAGTCAGTGCAACATACCACTATGCCAAATCAGCTGTTTTGTGAAAGAGAGGAAGACTGAAACTTAAATGGCTTCCATTTAGTGAATTCAGTTCTCACCATAGCTGTCAACCTCTTAGCACAAAACACATGAACAAAGCCAATAATGGGGGAATACAGCCCCCAAACATATTCAGTGAATTCAGTTCTTACCATACCTCTCAACCTTAGCATAAAAAACCTGGATGAAGCCAATAATGGGGGAATACAGTCCCAAAAATAGGGACATATTTCAAATATCCAACTTAAAACTTAGAAATTGCTAGAATAAAAGGTTATGTGTTACCATGTACTTTCTGAAGAATATGAAGTCTAAAATTCAAATGTTTGTCATTTTTATTTAACATTTGTTAACCAGGAAAGTCGGACTTGAAACAAAAGCCAACCTTCAGCTGAGGCCCAGGGAGAAACACTCCAGACACGTCTTTGTAAGATGGGAAGACACCAGAGCATCCAGAGGAAACCCACACAAACACAGGGAGAACATGCAGACTCCACACAGAATGCACCCCAGCCAAGAATCAAACCAGAGAACCTGTAGCTGTCAGGCAACAATGCTACCACTGGCTTTGTAAGGACGCAAACATACAGAAACCACAGATTTTATGAGGAACAGAACAGAACAAGTATGAGGGAAAAATCTGCAAATGTTTACAAATGGTGGTGGGTAGGGAATTCAGGCTCTTGCCACCAAGGTACAGGGTTCAAGCATGTTCTCTACTCACCACCATATGGCACCTGGGGAATTTTATACACACACAATATAAATGTTTACAAGCAGTACAGTATACATGATGTAATATAAGCATACATTATAATGCTTGGGTTCCCATTTGTAGCATGAGAGTTTAAAGGTGTTACTTACAAAAAAGGCAATAAGCCAATATGTTAAAGTCATTCATATATCTCCAATACATAAGGAATTCCCCATTTAGAGGGGAAGTAATGACAATTAACTTAAGAGATTAAGATAAGAGTTCAGAAAGTATTGCATATCAAATCTTAGTTCTTACAGGCAACAGCATGTTCATCAGTAAGCAGAAGCAGAGGGGAAGTTGATAGAGAGAGCAGGTGATAGAAAATGATTAAGTGTCAAAAAAAAGAAATAAATGGGTGGCTATGAGTAAAAGAGGAAAAAATTAAGATTTTTTTTAATTTACAGATAAGAGAGGGGAGTAATAGTAGTTAGAATCAAGTAAAATCTGAAAAAGGGGGTAAACTAAATGGGAAAAGAAGGGAGATAGGTAAATATGATGAATGGAGAAATTTAGTCAAAAAGGTAATAGGAGATAGAGTTCTGTGGCTAGAATTAATAATAAAAAGTATGCCAGAATGAATCCAAGAATTCCCTTTACAAGATAACCTTACCAATAAATGCAGGTTCAAAGTTAAATAATAGGCAATCAGTCTGCAGGGAATTACAAGCCTAGGCAATAACCAGAGGCCAGAATCAAGTCCTGTACCATTTGACTGTGAGAGGAAAACCTTGCAGGAATGTCAATATCTCCAATACATAAGGAATTCCCCATTTAGAGGGGAAGTAATGACAATAAACTTAAGAGTTTAAGATAAGAGTAAATGAATTGAGATAGTGATTAAGTTCACATTGGCTGTGTACAGGAGGAAGTCCAGGTATTAATAAAGTAGACTTTTAGGGCTGTGTGACAGTCCTGATTGTTAAAAGTAGCTTATCCCAGTGGATAGAGGGAAGATAGCTGTAGAAGGTTTCACCAATTGATTTTTTTAGGTTTGTAGATGTCAAGGAGGTTTCGGCTGGTGCTTTTAAGTTTTCTGGTTGGGAGGTAGTAATTTAACATGTTGGAAATATTAGAGCAGAATGAAGGTTTGTAGAGGATAAAGTGGATAAAATTAAGTTGAGAGAAAAGAAGTTGATTGGGGAACTCAAACCATTTCAGTGTTTTCAAGGCTAGGCAGTGATGGGATTTAGGTTGAGTGTTGGTGGCGAATCTAGCTATTTTGTGATATGTATTTTCCATCTTATTTAGTAGTGTTGCCTGTAGTTTAGTGAGGATTTGGGAGCCATAAAACAGACAGGTAGGCGATAAGCAAGAGAGAGTAACTATTTTGCCTCTGGTGTGAGATACATTTTATTACAGTATAGTGAACCAAGTTTTTGGTTAGTATTTTTGATACAGTAATTTATATGAAGGTCAAACTTTAGTTTATCAGTTATGACCCTTAGTAGTTTGGTATGGGATTCAACATTGATGGTGGTGTTGCCTAATGAGGTGATAGTGAAGGTTGAGGTGTTATGACAGAGTGATTTAGGCAGAAATAGAAGTAGTTTAGTTTTTTTAGCATTGAGTATTAGCTGGTTACTGGTTAGCCAGGTCTCAATATTTGTGAAAGTTTGCTGGGTTTTGGAAACAGGTCTGAGAAATAATCAGAGGAGGTGATGACTGTAGAGCAGTCCGCATACTAGATGAGAGTGGAGTTGGGGCAGGATTTATAAAGATTGTTAGTAAAAATGTTGAAGAGAAGAGGTCCTAAGATGGAGCCTTGCAGCACAACTGTGGTGACTGGCAAAGGAGGGGACAGTGTCGAAAGTCATCTAACAGATTGTTGCCTATTGGACAGGTAGCTGCTGAACCAAGAGATAGTGGATGGGGCAGATTAAGTTCTGTTAGTTTAGAAATGAGCAAAGGATGAGACACAGTATCAAATGTCTTGGATAAGTCCAGGAATAGTCAAGAGACTAGTTTGTTACCATCTCTGGATTGCGCAGCTGAATTAGTAAAAGTGATGAGAGCAGTGGAAGTACTATGGTTCAGTTGAAAACCATGCTAAGTGGGTGTTAAATGGTTTTCTAGTAATAGGTGGCATAGTAATTGTGCATTGATGCATTTTTCCATGATTTTTTGAGAGTGGAGAGAGAATAGCTATGGGCCTAAAATTGGAAATTTCTGTAGATTTTCCTCCTTTATGGATGGGGATAGTAAAGAATTTTTTTTCCAGATGAATGGAACAGTAGATTCAGACAGTGAGTGATTTATCAGATTAGATATGGGGTAAGCAATGGAACAGGAGGCTATTTTTAGGAAGTATCGTGGCAAGTTGTCAGCAGAAGGACAACATGGCTTTAGGTTCTGAAGATATTTTTTGATATAGGCAGTTGACACAGGTCGAAGAGAAAATGTGTTTTATTCTGGGGGATTGGACTGTTTTTCAGAGTGAGGGCTAAATGAATCAGCAAGGGTGGAGTTAGGAAGAGATCTGGAGCTAGAAGGCAGTAATTTACTGATGATGTTCATGAAAATGGAATTGAACTGGGTGGTTATTTCTGTGGAAGACAGGTTAGGATCAGGGTTGGGAGATTGTGGGCTACCTGGATGTCAGATGTGGTTAACTGACTTCCTGAAGTCTCTGGGGTTATTATTGTGATTAGAGTTGGACTGTGAGTAGAAGTTTCTTTTATCAGATTCAATTATTTTTGAGTTTTGTTTCCAAGAAGTAGATTTTGATTTAGTCCATTTTTTCCATGCTAGATCTCTGACATGGACAGAGGAACGAATGCTGTTGGTAAGGCAAGGGGAGATTTGAAATGCAACTCCTTTTGTTCAAAGAGTGGCGAGTGTGTTGAAAATATTTAAGAAAGTTGAATTGAAGTGAAGGACAGCGTCATTAAGAGGCAGTGAAAAGAATGAAGACCAGTTAATGGAGGATAGGAGGCTATTTTAGTATTCTGGATTGAAGTTTGCAGTTTACAGAAAGTTTTATATTTATGAGCATTACTAGTGTGGGAGGTGCATCTAAGTATTCGGATAGGCGCATGGTCGCAAAGAGAGTCTGGCAGTGATTCAGGTTTATGGTATTTTATTGGGATGAGATACTAGTATCCGGTTGATTATTGAGTGTGAGTTTGAGAGTTTATTTAGGTGGACTGGAGTTGAGATGACCTGTGTGAAGCCATAAAGGTTTATACTTTGACAAGGGGAGTCTGTTTTAAAGGGATGCCAATTTACGTTGACATCCCCTCAGGATGGTTGTTTCTGTTATAATGTTTCTGTTATAATGTTCTCTGAGAACCAGGACAGTATTTGCTCAAGGTGGGAGATATCACCAGGAGGTATGTATATGGTGGCAGATAAGGTGCTTGTTGAGAATTACATCTACTGACAGAATTTCAGCAGAGGGAAGGAAGGTAGAGAGGTGTTAGAGGAGGTTACTGTGAGATGGTTAGGGTAAAAGATAGCTACCCCTCCACCTTTTCTATTTATTCTAGCCAGACATAGTATGTTATAGCCAGGTGGGAGAATTTCCTTATCAGTTCTGTGGTTTGAGCCAGCTACTAAAACCCACCCAAAAGGCTACCCCCAAACCAACCACCATTGACACTAGTCCCACGATTCACAATTCTATCCTTAGTATCACAGGACAGTTCCTTCCTCACTATCCCCCCCAACACAAATAACACTAATACAAGTTTGACCCTCAAAACAGTTTCCACCACTTCAATCAAAAGCATGCTCTCCAAACTAAGAACCTCATCAACAGCAGCCGACCTACTCCCCAGCTACTTCTTGAAACTCACAACAGATGCTATTGCTATCCCAACCTCCACTCTAATAAACAGATCAGTTATTGAAAACTATGTGCCCAAACTCTGGAAAATATCCTATGTTACACCCATACATAAAGGCAGGACCTCCACTGAACTTAATAACTATATACCCATTGCTTTACTCTCCCCCCTGGCCAAAATCCTAGAAAAATGCATCCATACCCAGATGCTAAAATATCTCCTAGACAGCAACATCATGTCACCTACTCAGCATGGTTTCAGACCTGCCCATAGTAGCACTACAGCCCTCCTCTGCTTTTCAGACAAAGTAAACCATCTCAAAAATGAAGGCCTGCAAGTGTCAACTCTTTTTCTGGATATGTCCAAAGCCTTTGAAACAGTCTCGCACCAAATCCTGCTAAACAAACTAAACCAATATCACCTATCAAATTCCACTCTTACCTGGTTCCAAAGCTACTTAACTGACAGGTACCAAGCTGTGAAATGGGAAAATTCTCTCTCTCTCTTCAGCTGCCCATACCTATAGAAGTCCCAGAGGGTTCTATCTTAGGACCACTACTATTCACAATCTTCACAAATGATCTCCATACCTCCACACAGCATACATCTATCATTCAGTATGCAGATGACACTACCTTAAATCTGTGCTGCACAAAACATTCCCACCCTCCTGCAAACAACTTAACTAGCATTCTTTGAAGTTGAAAACTACCTTACCAAAGCCCAACTTATCCTCAATCCAAAGAAAACTCAGCTTATGATTATAACCAGTTCTAACAAAAACACTGTTAACAGTCAATTCACTATCTACTCCGCAAATGCTACTCCAATCTCTCCAATGGCACAGGCTAAGCTATTGGGAATAATCATAGACTCCCACCTAAAATTTGATAGTCATCTCAACTTAACTATTAAAAAAGTACATGCCAAACTGGGATCACTCTGCCGTATCAAACCATTTCTTACCAACAACACAAGATCAGCCACTGCTCGCTCCCAACTTCTATCGACCCTACTCTATGCATCTCCCATTCTGACTAATCTCAACAATACTGAACTAAGCAAAATGGAAGCCCGCTATAACAGAATTGCCCGCTTTGCTGCAAATTGCTCATATAGAACTCATTACTATACTGCTTTGAGACAGCTCCACTGGCTTGAACTGCCCAACCTCTTAACCTACAATCAGCTCTGCCTCTATCATACTATCTATTACCTCCCCAAATAAGTGTCCTGCCCTCAAAGACCTAGTACATCTCACAGCCAAAAGGCCTCTTAGATCATCAAGCAAACTACTACTAGAAGTCACCAACAGCTACAACAGCTTTGGAGATGCACTGTATAGTAGTTCAGTGGCTAAAAAATGGAACTCTGTCCCCACTAGCATTCAGAACACATCATCCAAAGCCTCCTTTAAAGATCTCATCAGGCAACATCTCGAGCAAAGCTGGCAGTGCCATGATTGCTCCCCCAGGCTAGTGAAAGCAGATAAGGTACACATACTAAACGAGTACTTGATAATGGTTTTCAGTCTTACTCACAAACACTGGCTAATCTACAATGTATGTACTGTACCTGTGTACTATGTATGTATTCTACCTATGTTCCAAATTTCAGCTGTACACGACAAATCTATTAATTACCTTTATTTTTAAATTAATATTTTTTTGTTTGTTCTTTAACTGTAACTGCTGATGTGCTGCATACCACTGTAAAAACATGTCTTTTGTAATTTTGTGTGTATACTAATCATATCTAAATATCTAAATGTATCTGTAATTTTTCTATGTGGAGCTTTTCTCCCCGGGCCTCTGCTGAAAAAGGGCATTTTCGGCTCAGTCAGACACCCCTGGTTAACAAATGTAAAATAAAATAAAATAAAAATAAATAAACTGCTCCTGGCTATTTCCCAAAGAAGGGAGAAAAACTGTTGCCAGGGCCAGAAAACAGTCACCATAATGATCTTTGCAGTGTCTTTCTAAACCCTTCTGGAAAGGGTAGAAAAACATACTGTAACATCCCTGTCCAAGGAAAAGAAAAAAAAAACATCATTCTTCCAGGCCTTCTTGCAAAGGAATCCTGGACCAGAAGTTTGATTAGTGATTGCTGTGAATGGAGGCAAAAAGATCTATTTGCTAGCTCAGTTCCTGGAAGAACCCTTGATTCAGTTTCCATTTGTGAGCATTTGTCCCAGTACTTCTCAGCTTGTCTGCACACATAATTTTGCTCTCACAGCATCTAAGATGTGAGACCATACTGAAGAGCTTTTGCCAGGCTACATTTGCTAATCTGCACAAAAGGTAATACCTGGTTCTTCCTTATTTATGTACCACATCACTGGGGTGTTGCCCGTAAACAAAAGGCCTGGGGACTACACTTGATTGAGAGAGTTGAGAGTATTTACATCTCATATATTTGTGAGTTTTGGTCTGTCTGTTTTATCCCAAAGACCATGCACATTTATTCCCACAGACACTACTCCTCAAGTAAAATCTGAGGCATCTGTTGTTACATACTATGCTAGAGTTGGAAGGGGGAAAATGAGAGGCCTGGATTCTGAAAATTTACCCTCTCTATAAAAAAAAAAAACTGCCTTTTCACAAACCTCAAAACTGTGGAGTCTTGCTAGAGGAATCCTGAGAATCATAAAAGCCATGAGGCCCCAAATCATGAGAAACTCCCTGGCTGAGGCAGTGGTCTTAATGGAAACACTCAGGAAAAGATCAAGAGACACAGACATACTTTTTCCTGTGGAAGAAAAGCTCTTGGAACTACGGTACTTCCAATGCAGAAAAAGAATAGCAGTACTTTCAGGAAAAACAGTTGCAATAAACCATAATATTTCTTTGGGGACAGTGGAATATTACATTATGTTTCCACTGAAATAACTGATTCATTCTGGAAATAGTTTCAGAAAAAGAAAATCTGTTAAAGGGACTGGCAAAGCCATACTTTGCTTAGAATCTGAATCAAAAACCTTAGGACACAAAATAGAATTCACCCCTTCAGCATCATTTTGTGGTTCAAAATCTTGAACCTCTTCAGAAAATGAAGAATCCCTTTTTCTCTTGCAAGAAACAGCTGAACTGGAAGGGTCAAGAGCATGAACTAAGTCCTGGGCTATGACCAGTAAATCACTCCTGTCCGAGGTAAGTAAAACAGCAGAAGACGTGCCTGAGTTTTTGCTTCTTTCTGATTGGAATTTCTAAAGAAGTAAATACATTTTTAGGCAAAACCTCAACAGGGACTGGTAATCTATTTTGGTTAGGAAGAGAGGAATTCCCTGCTACATCTCCCAGGACCAACAAGAGTGGTCCCTCCCTTGCCCACCAAAGGCACTCCAACAGCCATAGTTGATGTGTTGAATGCCTGGTCCATGGTGGCTGTAGAGACTAGACAAGAGTGAGCCAAGGAAAAAGACTGGTCTGAGGATCCATAAATAGTCACAGTACAGTCACCCATCTGTGGCTGGGGCACTTCAGCAATTTGCTGTGGTGGCAAAGGCTGTTTATTACATGTCTTCCTTTTTGGAAGCTAGAAGTAAGAAGTGAGGAACCAACAGACTATCCTATGGTAAAGATGGAAAAGATGCCCAAATCTCAGAAAGCCTGGAAGCAGTAGTTGGTAAAAGAAGTTAGTGGTAAAAAAGTACTTTCTCTACCAAAAAACACAAAGTAAAACACACTTTAAACACTTACTCCAGACCCTAAAAGTAAAATAACACTTTTTTAATTCAGAAAATGTAGTTTTACATTAGTTATAAAAATTGTTTTCCACAAAATACTCCTGTTTAAAAGCTACTACTAAATGTCAAGTGACAGTCAATGAAAACACTTTTTCTTAAGTTATATTTTAAACTTTCAAAGAAAAAGGTTAAGTTTGTCATAAAAAGGAAGAGTGGAAGTCCCCCCACCCCAGGAACAAATCTGCAGAGCAATGGAAATTATTAGCTGATTGTTGATCAGAAAGCCACAGAAGTACTATTTTTCCATGGCAAGAAAGTTCTGAAGGGCTTGCCAACCAAACCACTCTTTTTCTTCAACTCAGCTTGAGAAGAATAACAGTAAGGGTGCATGGAAGGTACCCTTAAAGCATTGATGGCAGGCCAGCTGTTGTAAGTACAATCTATTTAGCTACATCTACTGCAGCAGTGATCACAATGATAAATATCAGTAAAACAAAACAAACAAACAAAAAACGTTATCACCACTCACAAAACACAGAAACGCAAATCATTGAAAATCCTTTTAAAATGAGATGAAATAAAAGAAACATGCAGAATAAAACAGATGAGATTTATGTTATACACTTCTGAGAAGAAAAAATATTGTGAAAAACCCCACTGAATGGCGCACAGCAACAGTTATCCCACTCCACAAAGGGGGAGCCACCACGGACCCCAGGAACTAACGCCCCATTAGCTTGACGAGCCAGGTCTGCAAGGCTATGGAATGTATCATCATGGAACTTATAAACAATGACACTGGTAATCTCCAAACTCTGGACCCTACCCAGTTCGGGTTTGTAAAAGGCAGATCATGTCTCCTAAACTTGATAGACTTCTTTGAAGCGGTCACCAAAGCTGTAGATGAGGATAAGGTGGTTCACACAGCCTATCTAGATCTCGCCAAGGCTTTCGACACCATCCCCCACTCTGGAATTATAGATAAACTCACTAAACTAGGTATAAATTCCTATGTCACAAGATGGGTTGCCAAATGGCTCAGTGACAGAACCCACACTGTGAAAGTAGCAGACTCAAAATCCAACTTCAGACCAGTGACAAGTGGAGTACCACAGGGTTCAGTCCTGGGTCCTCTCCTGTTTGGTATCTACTTCTCTTAAGTACAGGCTAACACAGAAGGTCTTTGGCTAATGAAGTTCACAGATGACTGCAAACTAGGAGCCATAATCAAAACTCCTAACGATGTGGACATCCTACAAAAGGGCCTCACTAAGACAGAAGCCTGGTGTCAAAGCCATGGCCTCAAGCTCACTGCCAAAAAGTGCATCGTCATCCCTTTTGGTAAAAACTCTGTACCCATGAACTACCACATAGGCGGTAGTCTACTTAACACCGAAAGTGTGATAACAGACCTTTGGACACAGGTGGACAGTAGTCTCTCCTTTGATAATCACATCACCACAGTAGTCAGGAAATCCTTCTACGTGGCACACTCCATCACAAAAGGTTTCTAATCCAGGAAAAAAAGAGGTCATTGTTCCCCTTTACTCGTCACTCATTAGACCCATTACACAGTACAATGCCCCTTTTGGTATGTACCTCACAGGACATCTACAACAACTGGCTGCAGAAATACCTTACAAAGAGGATTACCGGCCTCAAACAGATGTCCTACGCAGATCGTCTCAAAAAACTCCAGCTTTACTCCGCCGCATATCGCCTACTCAGAGGCGATCTCTGCCTAACATACAAAGCTATGTCAAACCCAAAGCTTTTGGACATGCTCTACTTAAAGAAATCTCAATCCCTCTGAGCTACACACTCTAGGGACCTAAACCTTGTCACCACAATAAACAGAACATGCTGGAGGGATAGATTTCTGTCCCAGAGACTTCCCATACTCTGGAACAAGCTACCTATCTATATCAAACAAAGCTCCTCATTAGCACTCTTCAAGAAAAATCTTGATGATTGGATGGGAGATAGGAAATTCACCCCGGGGATCACTTCTGTGGCTCTGCTCGACAGGGGCACAGGAAAATAATTTTCTTGGGTGGCGAAAGCCAGGGTACCATTTGGCTAGGCTTATATAGGCCCTTGGACCAATAGCCTAGTACCTACCTATGAACCTATACAACTTATATTTATAGATAAATATACACAAAATACAACATAATTAACTTATTTGAGATCCAAATAGTTTTTTATAACACTGGGAAAGAAAATAACAGTGGTAACACCAAGCAAAACAGAAGAAAATAATACATTTTTCAGAAAAATTTAGATGGGTACCCAAGCATCACAAAGATGCCAAATTAATAAAACAGGATAAAAAACAATACAAATTGCTAATGAAAAGGCCATGACATGAGATGAAGTAACAGCCAGCTATACTGAGAAAAAAATTAAGAAAAGCTCACAACGGAAAATGTCAGGTCCAGATGTTGTACCCAGCTTAAAGGTACTAACATCACTGTACCATTATTTAGTCTTGAGTAAAACATGTATATATCTATATCTACAGATATATATGTATTTCTTATCACAAAAAAAACACTTTTTTTTTTAGACAGAATATAAAAAGAAAAAAAAAACAATTTGTTCACTGCACACACCCCCTGCTAATTACACATACCAACTCCAATATCGCACAGCATTGGGGAAAGGCAGATTCCTACTCCCCGCTATACCACAATCTCACATGCAAAGCAGACAGCAGGCTGAAAAATGTAGAAAAAAATATCTCATGCTCTTACAGACTGCAAGCATTTACACACACACACACACATACATATATATCTCTGGATCTATGTTGCTACCTCAAACGTTCGTTAAATCGAAATGTGCTACAGTGAACTCACTTTCTTGAAAGTACATTTTACTGAAAATGCACTTTCACCAAAAAAAAAAAAAAACTACAAAAATAAAACACTACTCACATTTATGCAAGCCCCCCCCCACACCTCCTACTTTAATATTCTCACTCCGAGATTACCCTACAGTGGGGAAAGGGGAATATTGCCTTATCCCCACTGTACCGTGATCTAAGCAACACTTTGCTTAGTTGTACAATCAACAGTACATGTTGATATACAACTAAAGCTACATGCAAACTGCTCCTTTTTTTTTTTTTTTTTTTTTTGCGCGAAAGTGCACTTTCGCTAAAATCCACTTTCACAAAAGTGAGTTCGCTGTAGTACGTTTCGATTTAATGTACTTTTGATGTTCAGAATAGAACCCATATATATATGTGTGTGTGTGTGTGTGTGTGTGTATATATATATATATATATATTTATATATATATATATATATAAGTGTGTGTGTGTGTGTGTGTGTGTATGTATATATATATATATATATATATATATATATATATATATATATATATATATAGATAGATATATATAGATAGATATATGTATATATATATAAATGCATATATATGTTCCTATTCTGTATGATTGAACATACTTAATGTTGAAGTAAAAACATTAACAAATTATGTTCGAACGTAAAGAATATGAAACGCAACAAATAACGAACTACAAAATATCGGGAAAGGAAAACTATTTATTTTCCCGATATCAGCACTAACACAGCTGTAACACTAGCCTCAAATTTGTCTGAAAGCAGGCAGTGTTAAGGGAAGGTTTTTATTAAGCTAAGGCATAGTACTATGGTTGGGGGAAGGGGGTGCATTTGGGTGAAGGTCGCACCCATTACTAAGATGGTGCCAGGAGGCTCCGTATGCCAATTCACCAATTCTAGTCCATTTACCAATTTGCATACAGTTAGCCCCTGACTTAACATGTTTTAAAAATAGATTTGATAACTGGATGGCTAGATTTGCCTCTGACTCCCCATTTAGATCTCACCACTGCTCATCCTTGAAGCTACTCAACTAGCTGGAACTTCAACTCCTGCACCACAACCAATCCTCTCTGTTCCATAAAATTTTATATCAACCAGAAAAAAACCTCCATTGCAAAGCCCACTTTACCTCCACACCAATAACAGTACTCTTTGCTCCAGTAACAAACATATTCTCACAGTAATTAAGTCAAATAATACAGCAGATGATGCCCTCTTTTCTAATTATGTATCCAAAATATGGAATGCTCTACCCTATAACATAACTGCTATGACATCCTTAATAGAGTTTAAAAAAACATTAAAACTGCATCTCACTAATAAATGGCTATGCTCTTGCACTTCACCAGGCTAGACCCTCCACTATGTTAGACCCTACACCACCTTCACTATCTCACAACTCAAGAGAAACAGATAGGTCTATATTCTATTACTGTAGAAATACATACAGTATAATAAAATAGATTGTTATGGTTTTGACCCCAATAACCTTTAAGAAGTTGGTGGTTTACACGACTCCCTCCAGCAATGATTGATGTGATTATATATATCTCTTTAGACTAATGAAACTACTACTGTAAGATTTCTCTGTTTTCACTAATTGTGACTGCTGTGTATGAATATACTACTATTAAGACTCACTGCATTTTGTATCTAAATATACTTTGCAAACTTTGTAGTTTTTTGTTATATGTTATTCATATGTGTGGAGCTCTTCTCCCTGGGCCTCCAATGAAAATGGACCTGTGTCCAGTGGACTATTCCGGTTAACAAATGTAAAATGAAGGAAATTAATATTGAGTTCAGTGAGGCAGTGTTCTTTTATGGCCTTCAGCCTAAGCACTGATTAAGGGAGAATTATGAGAACTGGTGAGGACTTAAGATGATCTCCTTTGGCTGAATGCTCATCATGCATACTCCATTTTGGTCCTCCTTGAACTCTTCTTGGTATGTGACACAGTGGAACTCTTTTTGGTATGTGACACAGTGGAACTCTTCTTGGTATGTTGCACAGTGGATCACAGGATTGTCTAGGAATGTTTACAGACCCACTGTGGCCTTACTAGTACAGTCTTAAGCTGACTTTCCTCTTTTCTTTCAGATCAATACTGAAGGGTTACTTCAGGTGTTAGTTTCTCAGTGCATTACTTCATGACCTGCAGATTTCCTCAGGGCTTCATGCTGGTATAATTATTTTTCACAGTGTACATGCTTTTGTCAGAATAAGTTGCTAAATACCATTCTTATGTTCGTTAAACATAGCCATATTTGTTTTTCTTTCAGAAATGCGTATTAGCTGTTAGATGTTAGAGGACTGTTTGGGAGACATCCCTATGAAGTTAAAATGTAGTGGGTGGAGACTAAGCAAAGCAGAATGGAGACTCATGCCTGTGACCTTAAGGTCCTCTACAGATCCTTGTGTTTAATCCATACATAAACAAACACAGTGGGAATTATTTGGATTTTCTTTCAAGAATAAGTGATTTCGAGTGATCCTGAATACAATGCTGTTACTAAAGAAACATGTGACAGAGGTATGAAAATATCTGCATTGTCAACTTAGCAGCATTACCCAGATCAATATTTTTTTTCCTGTATAAGGAAATTCTAGTAATCATGCATGCAATGATTTTTGCATGTCTAGACTAATGCAATGTTCTACAATCTGAATCCAACACAGAAACCATGCTTTACTTTAAAGAGTTCAAACATCAATAGCATAAGTTTTAAATGGGTTCTCTAATTAAGATCATACACCTCTTGTCTGTGTAGTCTTTAGTTGCTGTTTGTTGCCTCAAGGATGGTGTTGAGGATCTTCACCATAACTATCAGGAATATGATCTGGGTTCAGTCTGTGCCAAACAGACAATGCTGCCTTACTGTCCGACTGTCTCATTCTGTTCAGTTCGTTGTTAATGGCTTTATTTATTTAATTACTTATTTATTTTGCTAATAGTGTTTCTTATTTGATTAACTTCTTTATTTACTTTAATATACCTATACCAGGTACATGACCCTTTACAGTCATAGCCAGGATCAAAGGCAAGATGTGGCAATAAATAGTTTATGCAGGGAGACAAAAACACAGACATAACTTACTTTAAGAATCCCACACCATTTCTGAGCAGGTATGGGCATGTCTTAAGATGACTTGACAGTGAACCATATAAATAGTAAGATGAAAATACTATTTCTGTAGATTACTGTCAGTAATGGGCACTTCCAGCAACAGGGTTGTTGCCCCTTCTACACCTGCTACGTTAGTCTAACAGTAAAAAAAAAAAATAAGTAATACAATGAAAAAAGGGCAAAGAAGCTTGTACTCCAACCTCAGTAAAACTGAAAAATAAAAAAATAAGCAATAAAAGATAACATCATTAATAACTTTGCTCAACTCTCAGCACTTGTAGTTGGTGGTTCAAGGGAACACCAGATTTCACCCCAATGGATGTGTTGCTGTGTGACTTTTTTGGCATTCTTTTATTACCCTAACAAAAAGGTATGTAGTAGGAAAACGTCAAGAATATGACTGTACAGATTTATAATAAATGTCATGACTGTATGAATTAATGAGGAGGCTGTCCATGAGGAAAGAGTTTGGGCAGGGTTTGCTGCTGCACATCTTGTGGGTAACTGTTTGAAATTCCAGGACCTGCTAGAGTGAGCAGCGAAACACAGGCATTGAATGGATGAAACTATGGCTTTATATAGACAAAGTCCGAGATGATCATTTCTTGGAATATTCCCTTTTCTCTGAGATATAGCAATCATGGGGTTAGTATATGTAAGTTTGGAGGTGTGTGTGTGTGTGTGTGTGGGGGGGGGGGGGGTTGCTTGCCACCCTGAAAAAAATTTAAAGGAGAAGAGCTATGTTTGGAATTTGTTCTTCTGCAGTTTTGGTCTTTTTTTCTTGCATTTTGGCACTTGGCATTTTCAGTGACGACATTTCAAAAGGGAGCCCATCTTGTGAGTTGCTTAACTTATGTTATGCCACTATACATAAGTAAGAAATCTCATTAAAATTTGTTATACAAGTTCATAATATGACTCTGAAAGATAAATGTAATGAATTTCAAACTTGAATCTTGAAATGAAACAAACCAGACAACTCTAATAGACAACACTGTCTGCTGCTCAAAACAACATAAATAAGATAAGAAATGCTGGAGGGGGACTGACAAAAAGTCACATAAAGCTGCTGCCAGAGGCAGATTAAAACACATTAAATAGTTCACAGAATATGTCCTCAAACATATGGGATGGAAAGCTTTTTCCTATTAAGAATCTTGCCTGTGAAATTAACTACCTTAACACTTCTGAATCCACTCCTCATTACCTATTTTAAGCAACACTTGAATATTTATTTATTCTGGGTAACTAAAAGCAGCTTAACACATTCCTTCACAGCAAGATGTTCTCTGGTTTGATTCTCAGCTAAGGTGCCTTCTGTGCAGAGTCTGCACTTCCTCGCTGTGTTAGCATGGGGTTTCTCCAGGTGCTGCGGCTTCCTCTCACATTTCAAAGACATTCAGTAGGTTAATTGGGCACTCTAAATTAGCTATAGGTGTTGTAAGAGTGTTACGGAAGAACAACTATAGCAGGGCTAGCTACCAGGTGGTGTATGCACTGGCCCTAGATGATTCTTACTGTTGAAATGACACCCTGACCCCATTTGCAAAAAAAGGGGAAAAAGAGTTGTGGAAGGAATGATCACTGCTCAGCTGTTCGCAGTAATATATTGAGAGCTGATAAGTATATTTTTGGCACTTTAACTATTCAGAGTTCTGCACTGTCTTTATTTTTGCTTGACTGAATTATTTAAATATTTGCTGGCAGAATTTTGTTTTCTGATCTGTGCTGAAACTTTTTTTCTCCACCTTTCCACCCTATTGCTATGTTCTTAAAGTTGGTAAAACTGGACTAACTGCTTTTGTGTTACAGGATTGTCTCAAGGCTTGGCTTTTGTCTTGCTGGTATAAAAATATTGCCTTTTTGTAAATTCCTGCATATCATTTCTAGAATCTCCTTATGTTCTGACTGAGTGCTTCTCAAACAATCTAGAAATATGGGGCTGATAAGTATATTTTTGGCACTTTAACTGTTCAGAGTTCTGCACTGTCTTTATTTTTGCTTGAATGAATGATTTATAAATTTGCTGGCAGAATTTTGTTTTCTGATCTGTGCTGAATTTTTTTTCTCCCACCCTCCCACACTACTGATGTTGTGTTCTTAAAGTTGGTGGCTTTTGCAGTTGCCTGCCCGTACCGTAAATTTGATCAGGGACATTCTTCCCAGTCCCATCTCCTTAGCTCATTCTACGTAATACAGAGATCATTTGGGAAGCCTAAACCCCTTAGTCCCTTAAACTTGAATTATCTTCTGTTCCTGCTCTCCCTTTCTACTATATAATTCATCTTGCTTTGCTTTTTCCTGCTACTTGCTGCCTGTTCTATAAAGTGTTCAACTGCATCTTTTCTGTTGCATTTATTACTGCTTGTTTATAGCCTGTCTAAATTGTTAAGTGTTATTCTAAGCTCTTAGTTTTGGTTTAAACACTTGGGCTTTAGGCACAACCCTTAGATGTTCTTTGTGTTTCACTGTTGCAGTCATCACATTTGGGTTATCTCTGCCAGTGTAGCCCTCGGCCGGCCTGAATACCAGAGACTTAGTATTTCTGCATCGGTTGCTGTCACTTGAGGACTGACATCAGGTGGTCAGTAGTATAAAGTAAGGCAGCCAATGCCATTACATCAGTCTTTCTTGCCATGGAGCCCGAAGCAAAAGCAGTTCGGACGAGTGCTGGTCGGCCGCTACCTGAGTTTTCATCTACCAAATTGAAGTTGAAGTCTTCTAAAGCTAAGTATCCCATTGGGGATCCTTTTTTCTTGCACTAACCAATGTCAGAAAAAGTTTATAACTGTCTCACCTGTGGAACTTTCTCCCTCCTCTTCCCCTCTCCTGAGTATTTTTCTGAACATTAATGACATGAAGTAGGACATATGCTTTAGAGTCCTCTGCAAGCTTAACAAAGTCCAAAAAAAGTCCAATATTTCCAGGTTTTCTTGTTTTGTCATGTTTCACAAATACAATGATTGCTTTGTAATCCCACATTTGTCAGTTTCCAAGTTACTGGTTTTATTCCTGTTTATCTCCATCTCCCAAATCCTATCTTTGCTTCATTTCCAACATACTCTCAATTCTTCTAGTTGACTCTTGTATTTTTTCCTTCTCTCAAGCATTTTCCTTTGAAAAACTGGAAAATATTTCACTGGCACAGTCTCTCTGTGGTCTCCACTATCAGGAGAATAAGAAGCAGAATCTCCCTCCATCTCACAGCTTATCCTTTGCTGGACAAGCTTTTATATTTCTTCCTTAGCAAGTACTTCATCAAAAAAATGATTTTGTCCCTCCAGGGAAAAATATTTGAAGATAGTTAGGTACAGCAGTTTGAATCTCAGGACTACTACTTGATATTCCCTGAATAATGGAATACATTTACGTCTCTTCTGTCTGGTGTACAATGAGCAGTCATTCTCCACAAACACTCTGCTGTCTCCTACTTTTAGAACTTTGCCCTTCTGTTACAGTTTTTTTTTCAGAATCAACTCTTCTGCTGGTAATACTGGATCTTTACTATTAAAGGTCTAGGGTGCTTTCTCATAGCCAGGTTTGTAGCATACACACTATGTGGCCTTTCAATTAACAATTCCTGTTGTGGAATACCAGTCCAGTTGATTATTTGTACTTTCATAAAATTAATACAGTCTGTCCCTTCCAGCTTCTCTGGTACAGCAGAAAATCTCAGGTTTTCGCTATATGTTCTTTCCTCTAATTCTATTACTTTTGTAAACATCTCTTCTTATGTAGTCTCATTCATCCAGCCTTTTCTTCATTTCAGTCTCTGAACTTTGCAGTATTACCACCTTATCTGAATATCTGTTTAAAGCTTCTTCAATTTTTCTCCAGCCTTTTTTTGTTTAAGTTGACATACTCCATCAGTGTTTCATTTATTTAATCAGGTCTCTGTGCAGTTGCCTTATACTTTCCTCTAGGTTACTGGAAGTCATGTCTGGATCTTGCATTGCTTTTTGCTAAACAGGTGCAGCACTCTTCCCAGTCAGTGTTTCTTCATCACCTTTTGTAGTTGATTTTCCTTCAGGTCCTCTGTATTTCTTTTTTCTCGGCATCCGAGCATTGCACTTACTACCCAGTTACTGAAATTTACCCAGAAATCTAGGTCCACTGGCTTTCTCTGCTATGTTTGTTATCACACTGGGAGAGCTAGAATTAAGCTGTTACACAATGTGCAGCCATCTTGAAAGTCAATTCTCTCTGTCTTGGTATGATGGTAGGCATCCTTCAGGTCATTTGAGCACATCCAATCATCCTTCATCAGCAGAGGTAGAATGAAGTGCACCATGATCATCCAGAATTTGGTCTATTTTATGAAGGGATTCAATTTGCTCAAACCCAAAATCAGCCTCAAATCCTTGTTCTTTTATGGCACCAAAAGGATGCGCTAGTAAACCACGGATCCTCATTGGACTGGTGGGACCTCTTGGATTACTCGATTTGCCAGTAGCATTTGAATCCCTACTGCTGCCTGCTGTTTCTGATGGGAATGGAACATCTGGGAGATGTTTTTGACTGAAAGTTGATAATTCTAAAAATGGAAAGGTATAGCCTCTGGATATGAATCTTAACACCCAAGTGTCTGCGGCAATGACTTCTCAAGCTTCTAGGTAGAGAGATAAGTGACCCCCAACTACCTCCAGAACAGAACAGTCAGGCAACTTCTTATGATCGCTGGAACGGCCCTCCACAGGAAGCTCCACAAAACCCCTGGTTCTGTGGAGTGCCCCAGTGGGGTGTCCATTGGGGTTCCCCTGCCATGAGAAGAACCCCCAGAAGGAGCAAGGTGGAAAGACTGCTCCACTTTCCTAAAGAAGAGACATTTGTCCCCAATCTGATTCTGTGAAAGGATTCACTGAGGGGTAGAAAACATACTCCAGTGGCAAACAGCATCTTCCCATCTTGCTCACTCCTAGAAAGAGTATCTTTAATCTTTATCCCAAATAAGGAGGAGCCACTGAATATCAGATTAATAAAGGATGCCCTGAAGTAGTCTCAGTGAAACTGCATAACCACATCCGATCATGGGGTCACATGGAAATGCTGGTGCCAACTGCGCAGGAAACTCCATCCGCTGTATTAGAGATAAGTGTCATGAAGACACTGGCAGTACATTGGAAAGTGGACAACTGAGTATCCAGCATGTTCTGAACCTCTGGAGACTGCTGTGTTTGAACATTCCTAGACATTTCATCCACCAGATTGTGAAGACTTGTCAGGTGGGAAAAGTAGTTGAGTGTCCTTAAAGCAAATGACACATAAGAGCACTTCCCTAGCTGGTCCAAGGTGCAAAACTCTCTATTAGGGGGATGAACCAAGGAATTCTACTCTGAGATTTCATTTTTAGGGGCAACTGCCATCATGATCGCATCCACAGCCAAACCATTACTCATGCTCTGCAGATCCTTGGATGGCACAAGAATTTTGTCAGACTTCTTGGGGATCGGTTCCACCATGTTGGGTTCCTTCCATGCCCTTTCAGACACCAGACACATCCAAGGGGGAACCATCCAGGGTGTAGATGGGACCACGCTGAAGGCCACAGAAAATACTGACTCCTCTGAAGAAGGGGCTTCAGTGGTCCAGCTCCCATGCTGGTGAAGAAGTTCCAAAAGATCACCAAAAAATGCATAATGATGTGGTGACTTAGGGGACCCTTCTCCTTCCTTGAGGTCAGTATCCTTGGTGAGAAACTCCTCAGGGGAAGCCTAGGTGCTTCCTCTTGCACCACATCTTGCCCAGCACTTCCTGCTCCAGTGAATCTGGAGATGAATGGGATATGGGTATCAGCATGAGGGACATATTGAAGGCCAACCAGCATGGGCTGTCCTGGAACAGGCTGATGACTGGCTGCGGGCACAGATGAGAAGAGGGAGGGGACACCTGCTGAGGAATACTGACCTATGTCCTTAGCAGAGAACATCCTCTCCATGATGTCAAAGTGGAGGTGGAAGCCAGCTGCCTGGAGCAGACAGTCCCAAGATCCAAAGAAACCCAAGATGTACCAGAACCCAGGGGAGCTACACCCTGCCCCTACACTGAGACCAGAGCCAAGCTGTTGACAGCAGACTCCCCAAGTGGGGTGAAAGACCCCAAAACCAGTACAGTCGAACCGGCCCTTGAGCACCTGCCTCAACACAATGGCTCCAAGGTCCACTCAGCTTGGATACAGATGAAGTTGAAGAGATCATGGTGGGGGTTGCAGCCAAATAAAGACATGCCCTAAGATCCAACTCTGAAGGTGAAAACAGTCTGAAAGACCTCAGATTAATAGGCCCCAAGGGAAGAAAATAGAGCAGAGGTTCCGGGGAGGGACCCTGAACCCAAAGGACCCTCATAGGCTGCTCCAGATCCAAAACTTTGAGACTGGCCACCAACTGTGAGGATAAAGCAGATGAAGCTACTGATAGGGGTTTAGCAGATGGTTGGAGTGATGATGGACCTGCTGATCGGAGCAAAGCTGAAGAGACTCAGACCCAGGGCAGGAAAGAAGAAGATTCTGGCAAAACCTCCAATGGAGTGGAGGGGGATAAGAGGGAAGCTACCTAACATAAAGGAGCCCTGTTCACCAAAAAGGGAGTGGGCACACTTGACAACTGGAGTGGGAGCGTTACTCAAACTTGGCACTGAGGGGGACTGGCTCCGAAGAGTCAGAGCCGAGCCAGATGGGAGACAGATGGCCAAAGAAGAACCAAGAGTGGAAACTGAGGCAGATCTCTTTTATCCCCTTTCGAAGTCTTGAGAGTCCTTGGAATAGTGACAGTGACTCTTATCAGAACAGTCCTTCTGAGTAGAGGGGGAATAGCTGGCTGGGAGGAGACCCTTCAAAACAAGCTTCACCCTACTCTCATTGACTGCTTTGGAACCAAACCCCTCTCAGATTGCAACGGGCGAATCCACGTAGGCAGCTCCCAAGCAATAAATGTACTTATCATGCGCATCCTATGAGGGGATCTTGTGCTCACAAGAAATACATTTTTTGAAACTCTTCGGATTGATCATACCAAATCTACTGAAAAAAAAAACACAAATTAGACCTACACTAACCTAGAAACACTATCCAAAACAAGAGACTTACCTATAAGAAAAAGAGATACCAACAGAAACACTGTAATGCGCCAAAAACCATTACTAACTACACACACCAAATTAGCTAACAATTGCCTAATAACCGAACCTAACACTATACCTAGACTAACCTACAGGATCGGGGACAGAAAGGACAATAAACAACAAAAAAGAAAAAAAAAAGATGGAGCCATCAATCGAGCTGCTAGCTGGAATGGCAGCAAACGTGATCTGAGGAAGAAGTGATTGTGGGTAGGGGAGCCAACTGAGTTGAAGATTTGTGGATTTCACTGGCGCTGAATCTGAAAACCTGCAGGGTGAAGCCAGACGGAGAAGACATCAGATCTTTTATTTTGCATATGCATGAGGCAGCATCATAAAAATACTTTTATTTTATTTATTTTACATTTGTTGACCGGGCTAGTCTAGCTGGAGACATGTCCATTTTCAGTAGTCCCGGGGAGAAAAGCTCCAAGAATAATACAGATTTTCTTTACAAAGTTAAAAACAGGAGTTATACAGATAATAGAGATAGCAATATTACAAAAAAGGTTTTTTTTTTTTTTTTTTTTTTTATTCAATAGTACAAATTGGTGTTACCATGGTCATTTTGTAAGGTACAGAGTAGAATTAACATGGTCATTTTCTAAGAGACCGAGGTATGATGTAGATATATACTTGTAAGATATATGCAATAATGTAGTTTATTGATACATAAAAGGGAGCTAGTAAGGGATGAGGTGGGATAAGTAAATATGAGAAGATTTAGTCAGGGTTAGTACAGGTACATAGCCAGTGATTGTTAAAGTAGAGTTTCAAATTCCTTTTAAAAAGTGAGAGAGAAGTTTGAGATGTGATTTCAGAGGGAAGTTTATTCCAAAGTTTTCCTACAGAGTTTGAGAACAAAGACTCACCTGCTGTGTTGTTGGGTTTAGTAGTATTGATCAGTAGTTTGTTAGAGGAGCGTAGAGATGTGAGGTTTTTATAAGGTACCAAGAAAACCAAAAAACTACTAAAAATCAAAAGAAAACAGAGTTGAATGGTAGGAGAAAGCTGGTCTGAAGAAGGTGGAATATTTTTACCACTGAAAGCGCTTACCATTTTAAAGTTTTTAGTTGCTTTAGCATTACGTTATTCGTATTTGCTTATTTCAGCTTTCTCCTACCATTCAACTCATTTTTCTTTTGATTTTTAGGTTTTTATAAGGTGTAATGAGGCTAGTGAGTACTGGGATATAGTTAGGTAGATATAGAGTCTTATGGGCTATTACAAGCTGGTGATATTGAAGCTGATTAAGAAATTCAAGCCAGTTTAATTGTTTAAGATTTAGACAGTGATGGGTTCTGTAAGGAGAGCCTGTAGCAAATCTAGCAATATTATTATAGGAAGTAGTTAGTTTCCTGATGTTGTTCTTTGAGAGATTCGTACAAATGGGAGAGGCGTAAAGCAGGGTGGATATTAGGTGGGTTCTGGCTATAGCAGTCTTAGCTGCTGGTGTAAAATAAGGTTTAATTCTATAGAGGGATCCCAGCTCTTTGTTGACTGACTTTATTGTAGTGTTTATGTGAGTATCAAAGTTTAGATTGTTGTCTATTGTTATTCCTAGAAGTTTAGTGGTAGGGTCAGGAGAGATAACAGTACCACTGCTAGAAGTGAGACTGAAAGGTAAAGATGTGGACTTTTGGGTTGGTGAGAAGAGTAGCAGTTTAGTTGTTTTGGGATTCAGAAGGAGGCAGCGTTGAGAAAACCATAGTTCAACAGTGTTGAATGCTTTTTGGGTAAGAGACTGTAGTTCAATTTTAGAAGAGGCTGAGGTGATTATGGTAGAATCATCTGCATACTGAATGCAGGTGGAGTAAGGAATGGCTGTTTGCAGGTCATTAATGAAGATGGAAAATAAGAGTGGGCCTAATATAGATCCTTGAGGGACACCGAGAGAGATAGGAAGGTGATCGGATAGTTTATTTTTCCAGAGTACAGCCTGGTGACGATTATCAAGGTAAGATGTAAACCAGTTCAAGGCAAGAGGATCGAGTGAGAGAGTATTCAGTGTACGGAGTAGTAGTTGGTGGTTAACCATGTCAAAAGCTTTGGATAGGTCAATGAAGACTGCAGATGAAAGACAATTATTGTTACGATTATTGCTGATGCTGTTTGTGAATGATAGCAGTGCAGTGGTGGTACTATGGAAAGGTCTGAAGCCATGTTGACAGTTAGCGAGTAGGTTGTTCTGGAGAAGGTGGTTGAGTAGTTGTTTATGGATGCATTTTTCCATATTTTTGCGATAGGGAAAGTAAAGCTATGGGGCGAAAGTTAGAAAAGTCATTGGAGCTCCCACCTTTGTGTAGTGGGATGATGTGTGAAATTTTCCATATTGAAGGGACAGTTCCTTCACTTATTGTTCTATTTATCAGAATAGAAATAGGGTAGGCAATGGCTTTAGCTCCTTTTTGCAAGAATTCTGCTTGGAGTTTGTCAGCTGAGGGGGTGGTAGGTTTTAACTTATGTAGAAGAGAGGAAATGTAGGAGGTAGATACTGGTTGCAGGTGAAATAGAGGAGGTGGATTTGTAGAGGAAGTGGTCAGATTAGATGTGTTAGGAGATAGGTGGCTAGCTAGAGTTTGGATGGCATCAGTGAAGAAAGAGTTAAAGGCATTTGCTGTTTGTGTGGGATTCTCAGGGTTAGAGCCTAGTGGGTTAGGTGTTATTAGTTGGCCTGGGTAAAGAAGATTATTAATAGAAGTCCAACATTTTTGGGGTTCTTTGAGAGAAGTTTGTTGTAGCTGAAGATAATAATTCTTTTTGTCTAGAAGTATGGCTTTTTTTGTATTGTTTCTATGTCCTCTAAAGGTTTGGCGGTCTGTTGCATTCTTAGTTGTATGCCATTTTGCCCAGGATTTGTTTATAAGTTGGATTTTTTGTTTAGTATTGTTAGTGAGCGACGGGGCTGGTTTAGCTTTAATTCTAATAGAGCGAATTGGAGCGTGGTGATCCAGGGTGGCTAAGAATGTGGAGTTAAAGTATTCCACTGCTTCATTTAGTGGGAGATATTTTAATGGTATCCAATTACATTGTTTTAGTTCTGTTTGGAAAAGTTCTGGGTTAAATTCCTTTTTAGAGCGTATTGTTCTGAGAGTGTTAGGGAATATTATGTTGGTTTTATGTCTGATAATATATGTAAGTGAGTGTACTCTTTGCCGAACTTTTGGAGTAATAGTACTGAAAACTAGACTGTACATAAATATATAACCTCATTAGCCTTAGCTAGTTATTTAAAAAAAAATGCATATAATTCATTTTACAAAAACATAGCTTTTTAAGTCTAATGATCCTGAATGTTTTCCTCTGGAACTTATAAAATTACAAGCAATTTAGTTACAGTAACTAATTAATTTAACAATGCAGTCCATTTTCACGTCTAGGACAAATATGGGTACTTTTCCATTATTGGGGCAACACTTTAAACGCAGTTGCTGAGCTCCGAATCCAGTGTCTTGTCATGTCTTTTTGGTCTTAATCTAATCAGGTTGTGTGAAATATTTTACTGGGTAATATTTAAAAAAGGAGATGTCACTTCTACATTTTACACACACACATGGTTAGACTAAGACCAAGAAGACATGACAAGACACTAGATTTGGAGCTCAGCGACCACTTTTAAAGTGTTTCCCTTTTGCGTTCCAGCTGGACAAATCAAATTAAAAAAATGCAACCGAAACCCGGGAAAGCATAACCTCTGTAAAACACTGATATTATATGTTTGTCTGAGTTATCAGTGCGCTACAAAGTGGGTGGAACAGCAACACACAAATAAAAATCATGCCAGCCAGACAAATCCAAAAAAAAAAAAAAAAAAAATGCAACCGAAACCCGGGAAAGCATAACCTCGGTTAAGCACTGATAATATATATTATATTAGGTACATGATCACTACTTTAACTCCCATGCATTCTTTGTACTTCTTAACAATGGTTATTTCTGTTGCCAGGGGAACCCTTTTAAAGCACTAGCTGCCGCCTTTAAAAAAATCCTTCCCAGCTAACAGCTGATGTGAAGTTGTTAAATCTCGCTGTTTATTCTCAGTGAAGGGTTCGGAGCCGATCCACGGCTCCAACACGGCCGATAGCAAATCTCAAGGTTTGCCAGTAGCTCGAGACCAAGCCCCTTATCCCACAATGCACTGCTGGAATTACCTCAGATCTAGTTTGCTGCGGCAAGACAGATCTCGGTGATCCAGTTAGCTTGGATCATTTGACAAATCGCAAGTTTAAAAAACAATTTTTTTTTAATTTTTTGGGTGATTGCTAGTGTTCAGTGTGTTTCTAGTTTAAAATAATAATAGTTTAGTAGGTTAATTTTTTGTAGAGATCTACCCTGTGTGTTGTTTTTGTTTTCTTGTGTTAGGCCCTTTCTTGGCCCTATTTAGTCTTGCTATCTTCAAGTGTTATTAGTTTTCTTAGTGTGGGCTTAGTTAGCCCTGTATTTAGCCTTTACAAGTATTTTTTTGTGGTGTTCTGTTGAAAGAATGTCTGATGAGAGAGAGAAATCTCACTCCAAATTGGGGTTTAAAAAGTGTCCAGATTGTGGACATGTCCAATATGTCTATTGTCTGGGGGCTAAACACCTCCAAGACTCCTGCAGTATAAGCCATTCCTTTTCATCGAGGGTTCTCTTAAAAAGGAAGAGAAAACTTGTAGATAGGGGGTTACTGCAGCATTCTTTTTCTGAAGTGTTGGGTAGCCAAGAAAGTGCCAGCACTTCGTCAAAATCTTCGAAGTCTTCTGATTCCAAACAGACCAAGAAAGCAAAGAGATCAGAGGGTACAGGGTCAATAGCTCCACAGCTCTCGGAACCGAGTGTCCCTTTGGTTTGGAGCCAGCTCTCAGTCTTGGAGCCGGTCTCCGAGGTCCCCTCATCTCCTCTGCTCCAGGCAGCACCTTTGGTGCATTCCTCTAAGTCTTCGATCAGCCTGTCTGATTTGGATATGGATTGGCTAGTGCAGAAGCTTTTAAGGGCACCAGGACTTGCTAAATTGTAGTCGGCACCGACCACTTCGTCGGAGCTGAAGACCATTGAACCGGATTTGACTACTCCTCTTCCAAGCCGTACTGGACCCTCGGAAGCCAAAGGAGCCGGAACCGATGATTGTCGAACCCTTGGAATTGAGACCCGCACCGGGGTTATTGGTTCCATCTACTCGGACGTCCTCGGTGCCGACCGAGGATGCTAGGAGCTGACGTTCTCCTTTCGGGTCTGGGGAGGATAGCTGGACCGATATGTCGGTGCCGACTCTTCACCTTGGGGCTTCGGCTCGGATGAGCTCGGCTCCTACCTCAGGCTCGGAGCCTATGGTTTTGGTGCAGGAGGATCAGGCGGTCCGTTCTGGTCCATCTACCCCTTCACGTCGGAGCCATGGCGCCTTCGACGCCATGAGGAGAGTCATGTCTCCTAAGACATCATCAGCATCGGTTTGGCCTTCCCTCTCCCCTTAAGTTCCTGTGTCTGCTTCTTCATCTACCGGTCGCCCTGCAAAGCGTAGAGACCCTGAGCCTCAAGTACCCCCAAAGGGTGTCCCCTGCTCTTCCGAGACCTCCCCAGATCCCCCCACTGAGGAGGTACCCAGGAAGAGATTGCGCAAGAGGAGGCACTTGGACTCCCCACAGGAGTCTTTGACATCTGACACTTCCCTAGATGAGTCAGAAGGGTCCCCTCGATCCCCCTCTGAGGGTATCTCATTTGCAGAGATATTAGAGATTCTGCATCAGAGGTGAAGTTGGCAGTCTAAAACCCCTACTGAGGACGAGTCAGTGCTCTTAAAGGCTTTTGGGTCTCAACCTTCCACTTCTTGGGTGTCTCCGCCTTATGATGAACTCATGGACCTGATCTCTCGTAAGGCGTGGGAGTCGCCGGCGGCCATGGAACCTGTCCCTCGGAAGCCGAACAAGTTTATCTCTGCCCCAGTGGACAAAGCCTTTTTGACCAAGGGAGTGCCTGTTGATGCCATGGTGGTAGTTGCAGCCACCAAAAAGGAAGTGTCTGAAACATCCACATCTATCCATCCTCCTAATAGAGAGTCTAGGATCATGGATAGATATGGGAAACGCATGTTTAGTTCAGCAACCTTTTCTCTTCGATCGCTAAACTACTTAACCCATTTCACGAGACTCCAAAGAGATCTCCTGAAAGAGCTTGGAGATACTCTTCAAGGTACGGTAGCTGCAGGGGTGGCTGACAAAGTCAACACACAGCTTGCTACCCTAAATTCAATTGTGAACTCGCCCATGCGTCTCATATCATATGCAGCTGATAGTTAGAGTACAGCCACTAGTTCAGGCATTGCTCTGCGGAAACAAGCTTGGATGCATCTCTCTTCCTTTGCACAGCCCTTTTAGTCTTCCTTTATTAACACTCTGTTTGACGGCTCAACACTGTTTGGGCCTAAAGTTAAGGAAACATTAACCAAGTGTGAGCAGGAAGGCAAGACCCTATCTGCCGTTGGACTCCGTTTTTCTACCCCTACTCAGCCCTATTCCAAGGGCCCTAAGGGCAGAAAAATGTGGTTCCGAAAAGCACAGGGAACCTTCCAGGACACATGTGGAGAAACCCCCTCTAGAGGTAGGGGAGGGGGTTATAATGGAAGACAGGGTCTGCAACAACAGGGCAACAGAGGACAGTTCTCTGGTCAGCCCTACCAGCGCCCCTGAAGGGAGGCTCGGCTATCTGGCTCTGGAGGCAGTCGGGAGTCTATTATCTTTGTACCCAGAAGCCTGGCTAAACATAACGTCAGATACTTGGGTACAAAGCATTATTTCCAGAGGATATTTCATACCGTTCTCTACCCCTCCCACTCCTGTATACAGAATCCCACATGTTCCACCCAGTCTCAGGGAACAAGCAATCATAGTGGTCCACAAATTGCTAGAAAAAAAGAGTCATCCAACCAGTCCCAGCAGACCAAGTTGGATTCGGAACTTACTCAAGATTCTTTTTGGTACCAAAGAAAACAAGGGACTGGAGACCTATCTTGGACCTCAGCAGACTCAATCAGTTTGTAAAGAAAGAGAAGTTCCGAATGGTCACGCTTCAGTCCATTCTTCCCTTCCTACGGAAAGGTGACTGGATGTGGTCCATAGATCTCAAGGGGGCGTACTATCACATAAAGATGAACAGACGCTCACAGGGATCACCTGCGTTTCCGGCTGGGAGCGAATCATTACCAGTTTCGAGCCCTGCCCTTTGGTCTCACTACAGCCCCCAGAGGGTTCACCAAATGTATGGCAGTGGTCACAGCTCACCTGAGGTGTCAGGATTCCAGGTGTTTCCATACCTAGACGATTGGCCCCTCACTGCTACCACCAGGCATCAATTGACTCAGGCAACACAATACACTCTGACACTCTGCCATCAATTAGGCATTACAGTCATCTTCGAAAAGTCTACCTTATCGCCATTGCAGCATGTTCTTCACATGAGACATCCTGTCAAAATTCCTTATTCTCCCTGGAATTTGAACTTTATGCTGTCTCAAATTATTCTCCCCCCTTTTGAGCCAGCATCTTCTTGTGACCTCAAATATTTATCCTGGAAAACTATTTTTCTAGTAGCCATTATTTCTGCCCGCAGAGTGTCAGAACTTCAAGCATTATCTGTCGGACCACCTTACATGATCTTCCATGCTGGCAGAGTATCTTTCAGAACAAACCCCTTATTTTTGCCTAAAGTCTGTTCTGAATCAAATATCAATCAGGTCATTGAGCTGTCAGTCTTTTTTCACAACCACTCTAGCAAATTGGAATACATGCTGCACAAACTTGATGTACACAGACAGCTCAGATTTTATCTTGGCAGAACTAAGGATATTAGAAAATCAGATCAACTTTTTGTATTCTTTTCAGAAGCCAGAAAAGGTAATCCAGTGGCTAAAACAACTTTATCTAAATGGTTATCAGATTGTATATCCTTTGTTTATGCGAATGCTAACATGCCTTTGACACTCAAACCTAAGGCTCATTCTACCAGAGCCATTTCTACGTCTTCTGCCGTTTAAGCTAAATTGCCCCTTGACAATATTTGTGCTGCAGCCACGTGGTCTAAGCCTCATACCTTTATCACACATTACAAAGTAGATAAGGCTTCCAGGGACAGGTCTTCCTTTGGTTCCACGGTACTGAAAAACGTACTTCCATGAGCTACCCAAGACTGATGGTGCTAGGGACGCTACCCATCAGTGAAAATAAACGGCGAGATTTAACAACTTCACATAAAGAAGTTATGTACTTACCATAACATTCCATGTGAGTTGTTTATCTCGCCTTTATTCTCACGTCCCTCCCTCCTTCCCTCTCCTGGCAGACAGTAGACTTAGAGGCTAGTACTATCCTGGCTCCTCAGTACTTCTTTCCTTTGGAAAGTGTTTCCCTTTTAGAGTAGGGTAAAGGTATATATATATATATATATATATATATATATATATATATATATATATATATATATATATATATATTTGCAGCAAACAAGATCTGAGGTAATTCCAGCAGTGCATTGTGGGATAAGGGGCTTGGTCTCGAGCTACTGGCAAACCTTGAGCTTTGCTATCAGCTGTGTCGGAACCGAGGATCGGCTCTGAACCCATCAGTGAGAACAAAGGTGAGATAAACAACTCACATGGAACGTTATGGTAAGTACATAACTTCTTTTTTCATGATTCTGATCACAGCTGCCAAAAGCCAGATAACTGTAAGTAATGAAATTCTGCTTTTGGAGGATGTACATACAAGCGTAGTTGTATTGGGCTGCATAGTGTTTAAATTATGGAGAAATTAATTTCTTTGTACTTTTCTGTTATCGGAGCAACACTTTAAATGTAGTTTCTGAACTCCAAATCCAGTGTCTTGTCATGTCTTTTGCTGTTAATCTAACCAGGTGTGCATAAAATATAGTACTGGATAATATTTCAAAAAGGACACGTCAAGTCTATTTTTACGCAAGACCAAAAAGACATGACAAGACACTTGATTCGGAGCTCAGCAGCCACGTTTAAGTGGTATCCCCATAACAAAAAAGTACCCAAATATGTTTTTCCACTTCACAAGATCATCTTACAACTGCTATGAAAGACATCTTCAAAATGAGCATTTTTTCACTTCAAGGCTTCATAAATATAACATAAACAAAAATACATTGGATTTTAACAGCTTAAAATTTAAAATAATGCATTCAAATCTGCTAATGCAGTTTTAAAACACAGAAAGTTACAGTACTGAATGAGCATATTCCTGTAGCTGTTCCTTTATCACACATAATAAATGCAACATTTTATAGCATACCTTTCAAACTCTTAGTGCAAAGTGGGACAAAGCCTAAAATAATGGGGGTGGGGGCAAAGGCCCAAAAATAGGGACAGATTTTAAATACTACTCTTACAAACTTAGAAAGTTGCTAGAATAACATGATTTGCATTAGCATGCATTTTTCTGAAGGATATGAAGTCTGAAACTCAAATGCATGTCATTATTTAGTGACTTCAATCCTCGGCGACTTCAGAAAACAATACATTTTATGAAGAACAGACCAAAAATATGAAGCAAAAATCAGGACATCCTAGAAAAATCTAGACATTTTGCCAAACATTTTCCACCGTAACAAGTAACTGCCCTCTAACACACATTTTACAACATTTTCAGAATATAGTAAAATATGAATTTCTTCATTTCTATTTTAGTTGCATCATGCTTCCTTATTTCGTTCAGCAAATTATGAACTATTACCAAACACACACCCCACCTGCAATGCAAAGCAAAATTTGGCATTGACAATACTTTTTTAGAACAGCGTTAGTGATGTGTGAAACAAATCTCTGCTTGGCAGTTAACCCACTTTGTTACAGCAATCCAATTACATGATTACCATGCATGCTTCACGGACTGTGAAACATATACAGCTTGGACAGAAACACCTTAGCTTCCACTTCACTTACACAGGATGCCTGACTTCAAGTTAACCAGCTCACTATTATAAATACTGAACAGTAAAAGCTAATTATGTCAGTTACCAAACGGAATGGAACACAACAATTTCAGAATAATGTTATTACATGGGTACTGCCTTCATGGAAACTACCAGATATACGAGGAATTGACGAGTAATTGTAATAATCTGTACCATCTTCCTGGTCCTCTGTTTGTTTCTGTTACTTCTATAAAGGAATGTTAGAGGAAGTAAGAGATCCTGTAAGTTGACAGGTGAGAGGTCATGATTCCTACAACCTGAATAAGGAGACAGGCTACAAGCAGTGACACACTTATTTGTGAAGTAGTCAACTATTCAAGCAAGGACAGATCCTCCACACATTGAAAAAAGACCGAAAGGGAAAAGACAGCAAGACAGTAGGCCAAATAGGGGAGAGAGAGATTACTAACATCCACATAGCAGCAGCATAACTATAGTCAACACTATAAGCCTACAGAAACCACGGTATGTGATGCAACCATGGAAGCTGTATGCCTCACATTAAAATTAATCATATTCCTACTGATAGGCCTCTTAAGAACAAAGCACAACAAGCTATATATCTAAACTGAACGCTTGACTTCTTCATACAAAAACTCTATAAAGTAATTTATCTGGGTCTGCAATAGCTGTACCACTAACAAGATTAATTAAAAATACTGCTTCCAAATGTCCACAGAGACTATGACTGAAGCTACTTGAAAAAAATTGTCAATTAAGGTTATTAAAGAAAAATACATACATTTGACAAAAAGCGTGTATTAGGGCATAATGTATGGGCTACGGATTATGATAACCAAATGGAATTTAGCAAATAAATATCTGAAATTTAAGGAGAAAATCAGTGACACTTCAAAGACTTCACTTCATTAGAGATCCTTTGTAAGTAGAATTCTAATATAAATCAGCTGAATGGTAATTATTTGATGACAATCAGATTTACTTAAGACTCATCAGTTTAGAAACAGTTCACTGTGCTCTAAGTCATTCATAGGTCAGTCACATCTTTCATATATAAAGTTGCCAAGTTGCATTTGATTACACTGAACTATAAAGAATGACATGTCAGAATTACGTGACACTCTACTCAGCCTGAATAACAGGCATAGAAGCCTTAACATGTTATACTCAAGAAGCAGCAACTGACTAAAACATTGCTAGAAGAAACAAGGGCAGATGCACTAAAGCAAAAGCTGAACACTTTCTCTGAACTCTGTGTAACAAAGGGACTTTGTTCAGATACACTTCATAGGCAATGAAATGCACTTGAGTGGGTCTCTGCAAATGGGAAAGGGATACAGTCCCCAGAGCATACTCGGATGTAAAAAAAGAAAGGAAAAAAAAGCAAAAAGCAAAAGACATTCCTACCAGTGGTATATTATGTAAATATAAGTCACTTGTTTCATGCTAGAAGAAATTTCTGAGTAAAGTGTTTGTGAGCCTGAAACATGAGACCTCAGTATATCTTTGTTAAACATGCATCCTAGACTACCGTTATCTTTAACTTCCTGTATCTTGCTTCTTCTGTGACTGCCCCTTGAGTTACTAGTTCATAGGTGTATACTGGGTTAACGACCATTAAGGCCTTCATAAGCCTAGCCATGTAACCCAAATGTATCCCATAAGTTATTGTGCCTTAGAGGTTATTTTAAGGGATGTACATTACACAGGGCATGATTTAACGGTCACATCTGTCAATCAGAGACATAGGTCGAAGACCAAGGCTGAATTTCTGATTTCCCATCCACTGGTCCAGACTGCACTTTTATAGGGTAAGGGAAGGGCTCTGCTTTACATGAATGAAATGCCTATTCCAGATAAAGGAGATTCTCTAAGATACGTACCTGTCCCTCTAACATTTCCTGTTTAAGTCAAAAGCAAAGTTTAAAACCTTAGATCTAGTAGTTCTGGTGCTGTTCACTTTCTGGATAGGCAAAAGAGCAAGATCCTAGGCTGCCTTGTATGTCAGGTATAAATCGCCTCTCAGCAATCTGTAGGAAACTAAGTATAGAGACAGGGCTTTGAGGCAGTCTCTATAGGACATTGTGTTTATGCCTATTGTTCTTCTTGTGATGTATTCCTGTGGACATTTCAGCTGCTGCATGTGTCTGGTCAGCTACACAAAGAAGGGGGCATTATACTCAATGATGGTTCTAATGCTGACTAGGTACAGTGGCACAATGACTTCCCTGGACCTAAATGCCATTACTTAAAAGTTTAGTGATACAGACTGATTTTCTTACAAACTTAAGACACATGCTGGTCAAAAGCCAGGTTACTACCCACACGAGTCCCCAAATCTCTGACTACTGTGTCTACATTTAGGGGTGTTATATCAATGAGGTAGTTTCCCTGGGTGGCAGACATCCTAAAAGGTACTATTATACATTTCTTGGCATTGGGTTTTAAGCCGTGGATAGTCGTACCTTCCTGTAAAATGTCAGTATTTTGTGGAGTTTCTATGATTGCTCAAGCTTACACTCATCTGAAAACTTGGCAACCTAGAGGCCCTTGACACTGGCCTTGACTTCTGAAAAATAAATGCCAAAGAGGAGCAGACCAAAGACAGTATCCTGGAGGACTTCATTGGCAACCAGCATTTCGTGGAGGTGGTCTCTCCACTCCTAACTTCCTGTGTCCTGTTTGTGAGTCTGCTGGCTATCCTAATTGCCTAATTCCATGAGTCTGTTTACAATGCCTGAGCTGGATATTGTATCAAATGCCTTAGCAAGGTCAATGTATGCAATTGACACTGTTTTGCCCTCATCAATTGTCTTGGTGACCTTCTCAAAGTCCAACAGGTCCGGTAAGCATGACCTGCCTTTGACAAAAGCAAAATATGTTGGGTCCTGTGTCTGAGGGTTTTCTATGTCATTTCCATGACATTTTTTTCCATGGCTTTACATATGAGACTAGTCACACTAATGGGTTTGTAGTTCCCAGGGTCCATTGATAGTCTGCCCTTGTGCTTAGGGATGGCCACTGTAGTCTTCCATTTGCATGGCATGAAGCCTGTGCAAAGGCTATGGTTGAATAATGACACCAGTTGCCTTGTCAGGTCATATTTCAGACTATTAGGAGGCATCCTGGGATAGTATTAAGGCCCATTGAAGCTGTGTTCTTGACCTTTGAGAGCACATCTAAGACCTGCTTCCTACTGACAGATGGAGGGATTATGTTAGATGGTATTTCCTGGAGGGAATGGATAGGGGTAAGAACTGGGTAAGGTTGGAGCTGAATTTGTCCAACAGAAGATTTGCTATATCTCCCTGGTCTGTGAACGCCATTCCATTTACCAACAGTTCGGTACACTGTTTGTGTGCTGCCTTTGAGGTTTTGGACATACTAAAAGAACTTTACATATCAGCCATTGGATGTTTTTTTGATGCTTTACACTGAACTTGATGCTGGCAATTTTCGTCTACTTGGATTGTTTTCTGCCTTGCATTTGGGTCTTACTTGCAGAGTATCTCTTCTTGACATAGTAAAAGAAGGCCTTATGGTTGTCCTTGGCCTTGGATGCTATCTTTACCTCAAAATTTGCTTTTTTGGACTTAAATAGTCCTCTTAGTCATCTATTCAGTTGATGAGAAAGTTTTTTATCTTCTTTGGTGATAAACTTCCTAACTTTAGCTATGACTTTTTCTTTCTTTTGTTGTACAACCTGTTTAATTTTTGGACTCCACCATGGCAATTTGCTTTTCAGTTAGTTTTAGGCTTACTTCTGGAAGGCACAGTAGCCTCTATGCAATCACTGACATAGTTGTACAGAGCTTCTGTGAAAAAGTCCGCACAGGTTGTTGTGTTATCCAGGTTTGGAGGGGCTTAAAATTTTGACATGTTATCACTTAATAAAATATAGTTTGCCTTGGCGTGTTTTCTGTTTACAGTGTTTGCTGGGGTTACAGAATTGATTCTTAACTTAAAGGAGATTGCTTTGTGGTCTGACCTTACCTGAGATGACATAACACTTGGGGGGGGGGGGGGGGGTCAGCATTCTCCTATACTTGTAAGTACCAAATCCAATATGTTTCTACCTCTAGTAGGCATATGAACTAAACAGTCCAAAGCATTTGTATTTACATAGAAGCCTCTGCGCCTACACATTTGGGGTCTTATAGAATTCCCAGTTTATACAGGGATAACTAAAGTTCCCTATGAATATGGTGTTTGTTTGAATGATGAATGTCTCCAATAGGTCTAAGTATGAGCTATGGGTTTCATGTGATATACAGAGTGAGCTATAGCTTGCATGGATATTGTGTGGGACTTTGTGGTAATCCGGAAGTGGAGAAACTCCAGTGTGCCATCTTGTTCAAACATCCTAGAGGTACGTTTGTTACTGACATAGATCGAGACAACTTTATTCCATGTCTGTGCAGTTACTGCTCCCGATGCGTGGAAGGCACTAAAGCCTTGCACAGCTGGGGTACTCTCTGCAGCTTCAAACCATGTCTCAGTAACTGCACTGATGTCCACATTCTCCAAAGTGAGGACAGCTTGGAGGGAGTGGAGCTTCTTGTTTAGACTCCTGGAATTGAGCAGTAAAACCTTTAGATTTCCATGGGGAGATTTTGCTATGTTGGAAAATTTGTCAACTTTGCATTGACAAAAAAGGTTTTATGGGGAAGGACAATGTTTACATTTACAGCTTTCTTATGCTTTCATATCTGTTTCGTAACAGACTAGGCCATCCTTTGCTGCCACTGGATGGACTGGCCCAGTTCTCTTAATGTACAAACACAAAAGAGATTGCTGGAGAGTGTAATGCTAGCACAAAACAACTTAAATTACATGGATAAAGCAATTTCAAGTATTAAAGACCTTTAAAAAGATTTAAAATGCAAAATCAATAAATAAAGCAGTAGCACTCAAACAGTTTAAGTGAAAATAATAAAACAGAGTAAATCTCATATCTGCCAAGGATGCAGCAGGATTAATTCAGGACCCTCTTAGAGTGTGGAAAGGCACCAAGCAGATGGCGACTCTGAGAAAATGAGCAAGACACTATTTATAGTAAAGGTTTACTCAAGAGCAATACTGGTTTGCTGGGTGGGCACTCACTATTATGGATCTATGGAAACAATGGGTGGGGAAAGTACTTAAATATATAGTGTTTGTGAAACATTTACTCTTTGCCTAACTAGCAGATAAGAGTAGTTTACTTTTATTATAATGACCTCACTTGGTGCTATTAAAATGGAAAACATGCTTTGACCAATTATTTTTGTTAAAAAAAAAAAAATCAGAAGTCTCTTGTCCTACCTTCAGCTTATACCAAAGTAAGTCGTAACAGTAGTTTAAGTAAGCAGGGATAACGGTTCAACCAGAAGGGCAACGTGAATGATAGAAAAGGAGTTGTATTTGGGACTCTTTTTTAGATGATCAAAGGAGGAGTTTTAAGGGGAGGAAATGGAAGGTTCACTGCATATATTTAAGGATATGAAGATGCATACTTGAATAATGTTGGTGAGTGGGGTAGGATTTCTAAAGAGGGATTTTTGAAAGGAGGTAAAGCCTATATTTCCAGATATGGAATTTAACACTGCAGACATGAGTTTAGGTAAGGATCACTCTATAAATAGTCTTAATTGGAAACCGTGGTTGAGTGTGGTTGGTGATTTTGGGTGGTCGGATTAATTTCTAAAAAAGGGATTGCTGAAAGCAAGTAGCACATATATTTACAAGCATGGAGTTACATAGTGCAGCTCTTACTTCCATTAGTTTTTTGTTTTTATTTACAGGTGATTACTAGGTTAACTGCCCTGAAGTGCCATTTTAAGCTAAGCCAATAACTCGAGGTCAGAATCAAACCCTGTACTTCATGTCTATGAGGTTAAGACTTTAACTACTATGCTAAATTCACCCCTAACTTATTAATAATCAAGACACCTAGGATTACACAATGATGTTACTGTGGTGAATTACGAAGAAGGTAGATGAGGGTACTTTGCAAAGCTGGAGAAGGTTGAAATACACAGCCAATCAAAGATCAGTTTGATTACTAGCTGCTTAAAATCTGGTGTGCAGAGCTTTTAAACATCCACACAGGGAAGGGGAGTGGCTTGGACGGCAAGCTGAAAACAGCAGAGTTAAGCTCTGCAGTCTTCTTTTTTCCTGACAGGATTTTTTATTTAATTTCACCAACAAAGACCTGAAACTACTAAAATCAGATTCTGGATGTCGTAAGATACAAGTTGGTGTAATATTTAAGCTAAAATTTTCATATTTTCCTAACAAGCTTTCGAATAGAAGGGACACTGAAACCACATTCACAAATGATGATGAGCAGCTACAAATTTTCTCAGCAAGAAATTCCAATGAAGAAAGAAATACAGGCAATCCTTACTACAGTACAAGTGGGTAAAATAGAAAAAATTAAACTTAAAAGTGGACACTATAAAAGAAGATTCCACCAAACAAATAACTTTATTAAATGAAGTCCTTAAGCAACAAACTGCCCAGATTGCTGCTTTG